>NW_027106990.1:73004-73678 GCF_000696795.3 Halyomorpha halys
GGTAAAGTATTAATTGAGGATCGCAGTTCTCTCGTAAGCGGAGGATGACGATAAAGTATTAATTGAGGATCGCAGTTCCCTCGTAAGCCGAGGATGACGGTAAAGTATTAATTGTGGATCGCAGTCACCTTATAAGCTTAGACATTACTTAAATCCGACAAGCTCCTTTAATTATAGGTTATTTATTTACTAAAAATTGTGCTGTATCGTCCAGTTTGAGCATACACTGGTAGGCTCAGAAACTACCATACCCCATTAGCAACCTCTCCGTGTTCCCTATACGTCAGACGCTTCATCCTACCGTCTTAGCCATTTGTGGGTAGTCTCCTCCTTTTCCTAAGTTCTGGGAATACTTTTCTGTGTTTTAGATGCACCACCGTTCTCCAGCGATGATCCCTATAGGTTTCATCCTGGCCACCACACACGCCGCTTCCTGTACGAAATACACAGATCACCCACATGGTACTTCGACGATAGACGGACACCATCGGTCTTTTTAATGCCATAGTATGCACCTTTCCATATGGCGGCCACGTAGAGCAGAATAGATGTTACCACGCCCGATATCAATAGCCTATGGCTGTGCCTGGGCCCTCCAACGTACGGCATTTGTCGGGACAGTACCGCAGTCACACTAACCATCTTATCCCAAACCTGCTGGATGAGCTCCGTGA
>NW_027106990.1:74404-77496 GCF_000696795.3 Halyomorpha halys
ATCTTATCCCAAACCTGCTGGATGAGCTCCGTGAGTCGCAACCTGCCATCTATTCTAACCTATATATGTATGTGTGTGAGTTTAAAATTCCTATTAATTTATTGTTAATTATGTGCTTTTTATACAGTTTTGTGGATCTTGAAGATACAAAATGGACATTATCGTTTGCAAAGCCATGCTAATTGTCTACTCCAGTGTGTTCTACATTAATTATATATATATAAACAAAAAAGAAATTTGCTTTGTATTCATAATTACACCAATATATTATAACCTTTAAATTAGATGAATTAAAAAAATAAATAAATTAGAAACTTTTTTTTTCTTTCATTATTATATTAATTCTACTTCTAAGAAAAGTATACTTCACCTTTTTTTTTAAAACAGACATTGAATGACGTGTAATAGCAAGAGATATTGACAATTTTATTGTACTTTTTTATTACATTCATAAAAAGGAAGCGGTGTCTTTTGAGATACCCAGGAATAAACCACACCGCAGGTGTTCACTATTGGCCCAACCGCGTATCCTATTTGAATCTCCATTGGCTGCTATAAGGACGGAACGTGCCCCGCCAACCAATAGCGTACTTCCATTCTCTTCGTCGGTGTGTATGACTTTTACTGTGACTACACTGTACCTGTATATTAGACCTATTTTCTATATGGTTTTGAAATAGGAAAATGTTTTCTCAGCCCCTTCATAATAATTGGTTAGCTTTTTGAATATATAAGCAGAATCTCGATCTAGGATTTACTATTATAATTTTGATATTATACATAATATTTTAAGGTAAGACACAACACGAATTACTTTTCTTTTTCACAGTAATGCACTTACTAATTCATTTTTATTTCTGTTTTAGAGGGTTCGGGAAAAAAATGGTAGTACCTCCTCTCTTCTCTTGTACCCCCTCCCTCTCCCCTACTATTTTTTTTTACTTCTATCTAGGTCTTCTTATACATTATCTTTCTTCTTTAATTATCATTTGTTCTTCTATAATTAACCATTACGCAGAGGCCCCTCACCTCAAAATATTCAAGTAGAGTTCCCATAGAGTGGACACATCAAACCTCATCTGAGTATGTCACTGGATACCTTCAAGTACCACCGATAGAAAAAAAAATTACTCAATTTGATTTATGTTTCATATATATATGGCATTTTCTTAATCCATGTTTTTCTCTATTGTACGGGGTTCAGAAAAGAAGAAAAAAAAATGTTAGTATTTAATCTTGAGCGTATTATTCGATCGTATTTTGATCTAACAATATTTCACTACATGAAGCACCTAAGCAGTTCTTAAAAGGTGTACATATTTTCTTTTGATAATAAGTGAAGAACCAAGACTCCAACATACTAAAAGTTCGTTTCCTTTCCTTATATAACACTTCAAAAATCTATTTAGTTTATTTATGCTGGTACATTGAAGATAATTGGAGTAAAGGTACATTTAATTATGTTTGATGTATAGTTGACATACATAATAAGCTATGGAAGCACTTTGTTCATCCAGGATTGAATCAAGATATGTAGTGCCGAATATCTGTGTTCCTCTCCATTTTTCAATTCAATATACTCTATTCAATAAACTGAAATTATTGCGAAAATATAAACAAAATGTGGATTATCTCTGTAGGAAGTTTGGTGAGTCAATTCTTAAAAAAAATTTCTTTCGAGGTTAAATGACTTCCAATTTAATGAAATTTCTTTATTAAAATTATCACTACATGGTACAACGTTTCGGGACCACTGTCACATACTCATGCACCTTAAACCTATAACAATAACAAAACTATCATAAGACAATGTCCATTTCTATTCATTATAGTTCACACAATTATATTTACCTCATAATTTCTTCTAAGAAATCATATCGCAATTTGTGAATCTTCCCCACTCCTTAGCACAGCCATTACTCAATATTTCCTTACTACCTCTTTGAACCTTATCTCATGTCCAGTGTGCTGATTGATTACCTCCCTGTTTTTTACAAGTCTTGCTTTGTATTTAACATTAACTTAGTCATTTTTTTATTTAACCCGTTTATTTCATCTGATTTTTATGTTTATAATGGACATGAGATAGGGGTAATGTAGAAATTATGAGGTAAATATAATTGTGTGAACTATAATGAATAGAAATGGACATTGTGTTATGATAGTTTTGTTATTGTTATAGGTTTAAAGTGCATGAATATGGGACAGTGGTCCCGAAACGTTGTACCATGTAGTGATAATTTTGATAAAAAGATTTCATTAAATTGGAAGTCAGTTAACCTCAAAAGAAAAATTTTTTAAGAATAAACAAAATGAAGTATACACACATTTTACTGAACTATCACTGAGTTCTAACCCTAAAAAACATAAAAAATAACAATAAAATAATTTCACACATTTGATTGATAATCGTGGCTCAGACAGACTTACTAACCAATGGCCGAAAATGTTTTCTATTTGGACTCTCCTAAATATAAAGAAATCGCCTGGAAACTGCATATTGAAAATTTGACCCAACAACAATACTTTATTTTCTCAGAAGCTGTTTTTTCGCGTGGTATGTGTTACTACCACAATGAAGCCAGCCTGCAAAATGATTCAGCAAACAGGAACCTTGTCACAGCCAGGATTTCACTAGACTGTATACAGGCTTTTGACTCTATATCCCATTTCAAACTCAATAACTTAGGCTACACCAATTCCCGGACCAACTGGTCGACATCATTGCATCTTATATTATAGTACAAGGGCCCAAGAGGGAACAAAAGGCAGTTATTTCACCCCAATTTTTAATTATTTAATCGAAAACTAGGTTTAATTACTAGTCAAAATTGATGAGTCTGCCAAGTATAGGTGGGGAAAATAAAAAAATGGCGGCTGTTCCAAAACGTTAAAAATAATTATTTTTTTATTCCCAGCTCTTATCTTACAACTACCGACAGCAATAGAAAATCTAACAGAGCATCATTTAAAGTAGAGTAAATTTTCTAAAATGTGAGCCCTAATAGAGCTATTTAGATCCAATAGTTCTCGAGAAATAGCTTTACAAAAAGCAACATTTCATAAAAATGTTGTATGGAACGTACTGAAAG
>NW_027106990.1:81826-82881 GCF_000696795.3 Halyomorpha halys
AGAATACAAATCGTTAAGTCAACATCATATCAGCTCAAACACCTTATCTATACACCAGGGCTGTCAATTAGACTCAAACTATTTATATATAAGGCCATCACTACTACATGGAGTACCTCTACTATATTTTCTATCTATTTTTTTTTTTATTCTTATATTATTTTATTTTAGTATGAGTGTAATCAGTTATCACTATTACTTATTGCCCAACAATGTTGTGGCAGATTGTAATATTTATCAATAAATAAAAATATTTTAAGAGAAAAAAATGTATTAATTTGATCATAGATACATTCTCCACTACTTAGGTTTGTTAGAAAACAAACAAAAGAAATAAAGACGTTTGGGATTAGCTCGAGAGAAGAGAAAAAAAATAGTTACTCGCAGTAGATGGTTGGAGGGAGGGGAGTATCGATATACGCATATCGACAATACCTCTCAAGTCCAATCTCATCCGAAATAAGACGTAGGGTGAGGGTCACTCGAAAGACAGTGCCCTGAAAAATAGGCAAACCAACGTGAGTCGGTGAATGAGAGCGCCAGGTGGGTCAGACAGCTCCAATCTTTGCTAATACTGACTGCAGACTGTCCTTATCAGCCTGTTTCTAGGCCCTCATTCCACTGCAGTTGGTCCTCTTGTTGTATACATGCTAAACCGCAACGATGTATACACTACCAACATAAACCAATATAACATACCAATATGAACTACCACGACAAACCTCCTTATGTCCCTTTTACATATTATATTTATAAAATTTATTATACATTTTTAAATACAAATTTTAAATACAAGTGACTTGTGATTAGAAAAATTAAACTTATAATTAATATAAATAAAAAAAGCAATTGAATATAAAATGAAACTAAATTAAACTGGAGACTGAACTTTTGGGCTTCAACATGCAGTAATTACAAATACCACAATATAACAATATAGTACTGATTCGTAACGACTAACCTGGAATCCTCACACAAGACTGAAAAGACAGGAAACTGCACGAAGATTCCGACTATTACAGCACTTACTAGACAAACGGTCTAAACTTCCAACT
>NW_027106990.1:83321-96104 GCF_000696795.3 Halyomorpha halys
CCCTATGATTTATATGGATTTCAAAGAGTAGAATATATGAAAATACACATGAAAGACGTTTCCAGTCTCTTTCCCTCTCATATCAAAGGCGAGTGATGGCCTTGTACATTCAGCATTTAGTTTGAATATGATCTCCCCTTAAAACTGTACATTGATTTTGTTTAACTTTAACGAGATTCATTGTGAAAAATCAAATTAAATATTGTATAAATAATATATTGAGTAAATGATATATTCATGAAACCAATATATTGAGTAAGTATATTCATGAAACCAAGACACGTAACGAAGTAAATGTAATGAAGAAATGCTCGCTATATGAGCAATTGTATCGTGATTTATTCATTCAATAAAAACAACAAATTAAATATCTAACTATTACGACGCAAAGGACAAATATTGAACATCAATATGAATTTATATATTATTGAGAATGGATAAATATGTTTCATCATTTAATAGAAAGTACAAAGACATAATTTTTAATAATACCAAAACTTAATTAAAAATTTACTATTACAAAATAATATTTCAAATGATTACGGATCCCATAATTACAATCAATTAACGTTATTATTAGATTACATATAATAAAAATTATGTATGATGAAATATATACATCGACAATATTAGCTTGGTAAATCATGTGTTGTTTTATGAACGTAGTATAACACTTGCGTAGTGTTATTTTTTAATTGCCAAATTGTTTTATAATTTTATGAAATTTGTAGCTGTTTAAGTTAAAAAAAAGTTATCAATAGATCAATGGGTTCATGTTGAACTCCAAACGAGTGAAGCATATGCGAATGGTGGTCTCGAATAATTGATTTATATAGATTTCATTTATTTTGGGAGCTTAGTTAGTCGTTTAGGAAAATAATTTTCAGTTATTTAGATGCTCTATATTTTCGGAATTCAAAAAATTGTTTTTTAATTAAACGTTATTCCATAAATTAGAGAAGAAGGCACGTCTTGTTTGCGGAAGGAAGAGTCTGATACCAGGAATAGGATGGCTGTCACATTGTCATCTTTTCGAAAAAAGAAGGCATAGAAACCCTCAACTGAAATAGATTACGCCATCTCCCATCTTTTTTGTATGTCATGTCATTTTATATTAATGTCTATTATATAGTATCATTATTTTTAAATTTAGATTTTTTTTTATTTTACTTTTTAAATCTTTTCTCTTTTATTTATTTATTTCAGAAACTCGTATTTTAAAACTGTGTACTATATGTTTTACTATATTTTATCTGTCACATTGAAGCTTTCCTCTCTTTTTATTTTTTCTTTCATATATTTTTAAATAATATATTAAAAATGTACCCACTCCTGTAATCATAAATCTGATCCGTTCCACACTGTTTTATATCCTTCCCTTTATTTCCACATGCTTAGTATCTTAACGTCCTGCCATGTTAACTCCTAATCCCTACCGGCACATTATGGCGAATTCCGAGAGTATTTCATCCAAACGTTTAATCATACTATTGTAGTCTCAGAAACAAAACATAAACCTAATATCTCAACTTCCTCTATACTCTAATCTTGAAGAAAGGAGTTAATTGTGGGTAAGGGGCCATAAAAAGTGAAACCAAAAAGGCGGTCCTTATCATGAACTTCATTGGTGAGGAGGAGTAAGGAAGGAACATGAACTTTTTATTTTTTTTTTTTTTGTGACCCCTTACATCTAGAGGTAACAAACCTATTCTAACCATATTTGTATTTCTTGGTACCACCACAGAAATAAAAGTCGCCTCCTGGGCCGACATGCGAAGGCCGCTTAAATGTTGTGCTGCCTATAATATAATTATAATTGCTCAATTTAAGTTTGAAACCCTTGACACACAATAGTATTAATAACTGCCCGTTCTGTAACTCCGATGAAAAGGAAGATATCACACTTCTTGGGAACCTGTCCCAAGTGTAGTGAAATTATAATAAAATATTTTTAGCTGTAGGCCTGTTCCCTAGAACAATTATTCAGTCTGTTAAAATACTCTATTTGAAGAGCTCTTAACAAGTATGTACGAAGGGATCCACAGGAAAGAGCTCAGTTAGTTAGTTGTTGTCTGGGCCTTAAGGGCGTAAAACCCTGAGGTCATCAACGCCCATGTTTCGTGCTTTATTTTATTTCTATAATTCTATTTCACTTTAAATAAATTCGAAAAAAAAATTTAAATAATTACTTCTGTTGGTATTTTTTTATTACGTATAACAGATTTTCTGGTTTAAATCTTATTCAAAAGACCATTCCTTTTTAAGAAAACTAAGACCATTTCCACGTTCTTCTGGTCATCATTCAGAGCATCCGATACACTCGGTCCTACTCCCAATCTACTCAAGTTCGCAGAATAAAAATGACATTTTTCAAATATGTGACTGATCGTAAGTACACTGTTGCAGTATTGACATTTTGGAGGTGGCTGCTTACTGATCAGATATCTATGAGTTAAACTCGTATGACCTATTCTCAATCTGGCAATAGCTACCTCCTCCCTGCGATTGGAACGGTATGATGTGGTCCATGGTTTAGTGGTTTTTTTGATGGTTTTTAATTTGCTTGGCGGGCTTTCATCCAACATGGCTTGCCAACTAGATAATATCTCATTTTTCATTGGAAGACTTATTTCTTGTGGTGTCAGAATGGCCGTGCCCTGACCTGGAAGAGCAAGTGCTTGTTTAGCTGCAATGTCCGCCAGTTCATTTCCAGTGATCCCCACGTGACCCGGCACTCATATAAAGAAAACAGTTTTTCCCAAGTTTTCGAGCATGTTGGTATAATTGTGAATTTTTATGATCACCGGGTGTTTCGGGTAAACGATCTTCATGGCTTTTAGTGAACTTAAAGAGTCGGTAATGATAACTATATTAGTATTCGTTACTGTCATGGAGAAGTGGAGTGCTGAGGCTAATGCATATAATTCAGCTGTATATACACTGCATAATTTATGTAGTTTTATTTTGTGGGTTGAGTTGTTTGTGATGAAAGAGGATGCTTAGTTAGTTAGTTAGTATTTGAGGGATTAATTCCATACCACAATTTATTACTATAACATTGTTTCTTTAAACATAAATACTATATTGTTATATTAAATTATTAACTGGTTAACCATTGTTTTTAAAGTATATAGCCTATTTTTTTTTAAGTTTTGTTATTTATATGTTTTAGTTAAAATTGCACATAGACTTCGACGAACGAAAATTTTTCTATTGTCAATCTTTTTTTTAATTGTTGAAATAGATTCATTTTTGTATATTTTTTAAATAAACATATTTAAGGGATATATTAATATTAATATAAATAATATTTAGTTGGGCAATAGCAACATATAAATAAACATTAGTGATAATTCAGCCATCAGGAAGCTGATTGGACCAACAAACTTGCCAGTTTTGAGAAAAATCGTTAAGTTAAAAGATTCAAAACTAATTTTAAAAAGGGGATTCTTACAATTTTTTTTATCAAGGGTTTTAAAAGTTTTTTTACAAAAATTGGTAATTTTATATTTAATTAATATATAATAAATTGTATATCTTGATAATAATTAAGTTTTCATAAAGTGGTATAATAAACTCTGGTTCACAGCGTCACAACTATTTATTAAACTCTTTTTTAAAGCAATAAAAATAAGTATTACTAGGAGTCTGCGATAAGAACCAGGATCCAGGATTCGCGAGGACCGGACAGACAAAGAGATGAAGCGATAGGGATACACGATGGACCTTGGAGGTCGCCAAGCCGCTCTTCGTCATTCCTTGAACTTTGACTCGTGACCTCTTCTTCCGATCCGTACACGCAATGAAAGATGTTGTGCACGCGTGTTTCAAGTTACAAAACGCGATCCGACGCGCACGTATTCAGTACGTGTCTTATTTCGAACCGATTAGCTACCTGAGGGATCTCGTCCTTGCCAACTGACTTAATCTTGCAATCAGTCGTGCTAGCGAACAGAAAACGACTTCCTCGAGCTTTATTTTTTTATTTTTTTTCCCGATAGAGATAGTGAAAGGGCACTTAGTTTAGACAATCTACTTTTAGTAAAACATCTGCATTTAATGAACTGCTATGTTTGACAGCTAAGACTGATAGGGGGTCTACAAATTGCATTTTATTATGTATTTATATTTATATTTATATTTATATTATAAATCTCTATTGGTTCCTGATGGAACCGATCTACGATTATTCGAAAGTATTGCTATATATTTAGACCAAAAACTAGATACAACTGACCCCCTTGTTGTGGTATAATAGGTGTAATTGTATATATCTATCATTGAATATCCTTTCTAATGGTTTCATGTTCACCAAGTTATTACGCTGTGATAATGAGGTGGCATGCAGGTATTCTAAACTACAAAAATTAAGTCGAGTTAACATTATGTTATATTTACAGAGATTGAGCTTATCTAATGTCATAAGAAAGATTATGATAGACCATGTTTTAGCTTTTTATAAAATGTTTTATTTATTTTTTTTATAAAATATCGATATTTCCATTAAACGAAATATCAAAATATGGTTCCTAAGCTCCGATATCGATATTAATAACAATGTCGAATATTAAAAGGAATATAAATTTATGAAAATAGAAAATGGAAATACTATTTTTATATTTTTCATATTTTTTTTTAGTTGTGAATTACTCATATTTCTATAAAATCATATCTTACAGTCGTTACTAAATTTCCATATGGATATTATTTACAATGTCAAATATCGAAATGAAAATTAATATATTGAAACAAAATAGCAATATATTGTTTTATAATTTTTTAAACAAAATATCCATTTTTCGATAAAATGGATATTGTTGATAATCTTCCATATCGATATTATCAAATATCGAAATGGATATTAAATTATTGAAACAATATATCTATTCTTTGATAATGTAATATCGAAATATTGTTGCTAATGTTAGAAATTAATAATTAATATAGAAATACTGTTTTTAGGCTTGAATATTTTCTTTAACAAAGTATTGATATTTGGATTAAATAATATCGGAATATCTTTGCCATATTATATTCTGCCATGAACTATATGATTATAGTTATTTTATATCGGAGTGTATCATCAATATTCAATATTTCTTTTATTTGCTTCTACTTTTAAGGTGTGTCGTTTACGGGGCTTCGGGGTTTCTAAGTCCGACTAGGGGTACCACGTACACGTATTATATTGAAATTTATTCATATATTCATGTATTTATATTATATATTTATATTATGTATTTATACTATATATTTATATTCTATGTATTTATAATATGTATTTGTATTATGTATCTCTATCGGTTCCTGATGGGAACCGACTGAAAAATATGAAAATATGCGCTATATTTAATGCAAACAATAGATACTATATGGACCCCCTCGCCATGGTATGCTAGATATAAATATCTATAATTAATCATTGGAGTTCTTTTCCAACGGTATCGTGACCACCAATTTACTATGCTATTATATACGAGGTGGCATGCAGGGATTATTAATTATAAAGTAAAGTGTTTGTTACATATTTTATATTTACTATCATATATACATTATGAGTACCAGTTGGGATCTTTGATAGTTATAAGTAATGATGGCTCTAAGTTATCAATTCTATTATTGCCATTTAAATTACAATAGAAAAGGTCTTACTTGTTTTAATGCGCTGATAAGTATGTAGTTATCTATTTCATCTGGATGGGGTTTGTAACATCCCATTCTTTAGGAATTCTTCCGTCGTCCCAGTCATTGGAAAACGTTTTTTAGAGCTACTACTTCGGTCCTCCATATTTCAGAAATTCTATGACTATATTTTCTTGGCCTGCTGTTTTCGCTGGTATCAACTTCACAATGTTCCTCAATCGGGTCATTTCCTATCAGGATAATCTTTTTCTTCCGTATTACCTTTGAACTGTCTAACGTACTACCTAAGCCATGTTAACACCTGTTTCATCTCTAAGACCACGTCTCCTCTCTAATTTTTTTTCTTTCGTTGTTTCTTGGCACTGGTATGACGTATATAATAAATACATTATGTATTTAATTAAAATAATTACAAACTAAAATAAAATATACATACATTTCAATACACCTTTTGATACTGCGAGGTCACCTCGGAACCACGACTAAATCATATGACTCACAACAATAAAAACCACTAAACCAAAGCAATATAGTACGAATCGAAAGCCAAGAGGTTCCCTTCTCGCCATCATAGGAATACCTAAGTAGGCAATAATCACTTCTCCTGAGGAATCCTTTCGTTGGCTTTGGGTATGCGGATTCAGTTTTTTTTTTTAATATTATAGAATAAAGGTTAATAATGTGATTGCTTAGACAAAATTAAGGAAGAATAATAATATTTATTTTAAAAAAATATATATAGCTTTACGATTTTTAAGATATTATGTTTATCAAATTATTTAGATCACTTGTTTACATTTAGCAGAACACCTGTAGGACTAGTCCACTAGTGTTTCGCGGCTCGTCTATAGAAAGGTTAATGTTAATTAATGTTAAGGTTAAATGAAAATTTAATTTGTTAAAACATCATTTCGCAGAACATCTGCAAGGGCAGAACACACTCGTTCGATCCTTACGGTTGATATGATCTCCTTGATCTCTTTCTTGGTCTTACCAGAAACTATACTTGCATAAGTGTAGTTTTACATCCTAACCTACTTCACTTTTTTTCATAACAGAATTACAGGTATGGTAATAGACGGAATTATTTTTTGGATTCGGCTCGAAACTTCCGATCTACTTACTTCTGTGCCGATGAACGTAAAGTCTATCACTACCTTCCTCAGCTCTGTTGACTTGAGGGACTATACTTTATTTTGGAATTAATAGTTATTGCCTTACTTTCCAATTCCACATTATAGCCCATCACAGTCACCTAAGTCGGTCGGATGATTTAGTAATAAGTTCTATATGGTCTGGAAATAGTAGAAAATGAATAATCACAGGATGTGAATTCCAGAGACCCATGTACATTCGTGATATTAGTATTTTGCAGATAGAGGCGATTTCATCCATATATCTATAGTCCACAGAATATGTATGTATGAATATATACATATCGCCTGGTTTCCACCTGTCTTCTGGCCAAACACTCCTAGTCTCACGTCGTTCGACGCACAATACCCTCGACAGGATGTAATTTCCATTGACAGTTTAATGAGAGCTTTTTCCGAGAGTTCCCTACATATAGCTTATCAAAACCCAAATTCTTCCCCAAATAACAAGATTTTATAAATTTATTTTGGCAAAAATCGTGAATACTGATACGAACCTAGATTCGATTTGTGTGCTCATAGAAACCTGTGCATCAAATAGTTCTTGGGACACGAGATGTTTGTGTTGTAGATGTGTATTTATTTTGGCAGATAACTCAGGGACTATCAGCCATGAGATGTTTATTAGCATGCAAATTGGATATATACATGTCTAAAATAAAATGGAATAAAATAGGTTCTTAAGATTATATTTCTTCTCGGCAGTTCCCATAAAATTTGCCAAAATAAATTCACAGAATATTCATTTTTCGTTTGTTGGAAAAAAGTTAATTTTGAAAATCTGTATATCCGAAACTATTAAACGTAGATAGCTCTCGAAAAAAAAAATTAATAATTCTTTACTATTCAGGCAAGGCATGAGTTCGCATGAGGGAGACAGCGCCAGTGATACATCCTCTTGACGTAAAATAAATTATTTGATTACATTAGAAGGTCCCTCATCCAACTGCTCTTCAGTTTACGCTGAGTTACTTCAGGGATGGCATGTGTTTCATCTTTCGTATACATTTGTTGAAATGTCCATGTAGTGTGTTTTGAAGCCGTTTTCTTAATTTATATGGTGTGGCAAGTTACTTAAAAGGCATGAGAACATAGTGAAAAATGAGTGAACATTTTAGCTTATCAGTTTTTTTGCCGCTATTTTGTTATTAATGTTAGTTTTTTAAAACCCACAACACATACGTTTTTACGTCACAATTGAACAATTTAAGAACATCAGTAATTAATTTCGTAAATTATTCAGACAGTGAAATTCTGTTAAAGAGGATAACGATTCCACAGTCCATAGGTCCTCTGATTTAAATCAAAATAAAGATATAACGTAACTGAAGAGTATTTTTTTTTAAGGTACTCTTATGAATAATTGATTAAAATGATGAATGGGACGAGGGTTAGAGTTTTGAAATTCAGTCTGATTAATACATTATTCATAGAAGGAAAGATTTCTGTTTGCTCTAACCGGATTTGTTTCTGGTGAACCCACCAAATCTGAAATTTAGATTTTTTTTCAATTTAAACCGTTGGGACCCTCCGCCTCATACGGTTTTACCTTAATTGAAATACTCCTGTAAAACTTTCATTAGGCCTGGTATAATATTATTATTTTTTTTTTTATTTATTTATTGATATTTATAACTGTATAAGAAATACAACAAGCAAATTTGATCATAATGACAGATCACGAGGTCATCTTCTTTTCAGGCGCCTCGGAGGATTTCCAGGAATGGAAGAGGAAGCAAGGTTAGGAACTAGTGGGTTTTGGTGATTAGGGAGTTTATAATGGAAGGAATGATATCGGGTTCGGGCTAGATCGGTTACATAAGGAACATTTAAGTCTTTATGGATGGTTTTATTAGTAACAAAATAAGGAGCATTGAGGATTTTATGAAGGGTTTTGGATTGTAAGGATTGGATACTAGAGGAATTCGAAGGTTTAGTAGAGCCCAAAGCTCAACTCAGTATGTCCAGATGGACCTTATTATTGTCATGTAGATCAGTCTTTTTGTAATGAGTTGGAAGTTTAGACTGTTTGTCTAGTAAGTGCTGTAATAATCGGAATCTACGTGCAGTTTCCTGTCTTTTCAGTCTTGTGTGAGGATTCCAGGTTAGTCGTTTGTCAAGGTGTAGTCCAAGATAACGAATCTGTTCTACAGGGGTAAGAGCCACATTATTAAAGTATACTGTAGGGCAGTCGGCAGGTTTACGACGAAGAGTAAAAATGATTTGATGGAATTTGTTGGGATTTATTTTTATCCTCCAATTTCGACACCATTCTTCGAGGGTTGTGATATGGGACTGGATAGTTTGGGATGCAATGAAAGGGTTATTTTACTAACATGTGTCATCAGCATACGTGGTAAGGATAGTGTTAGGAATTGTTGGGATGTTAGCTCTATAGACGGTGTAGAAGATGGGACCTAGGATACTACCTTGAGGAACACCAGCGGATTGAAAATAGAGGGATGAATAGGAACCATTGTGGTTTACTTGGAATAATCTATTAGTAAGAAAGGAACGGATGATGAGAAAATATGTAGGAGGTAGGAATTTACGGAGTTTGTAAAGCAGTCCCGGGTGCCAGACTCGACCAAAAGCTAATATTATTATAAAAATAAATATATTTATATTTTAACAAATATATAATGACATTCACACATTATTCATTTATAGGTTATAATTTATTTTCTTAATTAGATATGTAATATTAATCTAATATACTTTGAAGGCATCATTCATCCCCCCCCCCTTGGTGTGCAAAAAAATATTAAGAAATTATTTCAACCTATTTTCAGAAGAGCTTGAGTGTAGTGGGGGTGTGGAAGGCACCTGACTATAACACCATGTTTTATTGTTCATTCACTAACAACCCATAGTTCTGTTAAAGTAGATATGTATTGGTGCAGTTAGGAGTAGCTTTTACTGTAAAATATTATGTATTTTAATGCATTCTTAACATGTTCCTAGCCGATTTTATAACTAAAGTGTGTCATTATTTCAATGAACATAAAACCACCAGACGGAAACATTATCTAACCCATTTTATCAAACTATTTTTACGCATATATCCCTCGACTTGTTGATTTTTAATTTGATATCTTAAATACTTCTCTTCATACTTCAAATATATATCATACGTTTACTGCTACTTGGACTATGGTTGCACGACAAACCAGTAACTAAAATCCTGGAACAAAGATTGTTTATATTGTACTTAATAAACAAAATTTAACTTTTTAAACTGTGACTCAAGCGCTGACCTCCGAGAGAACACGATCAATAATCGATGTTTCTGACATTTAATTACAACAGGCAGCGCCAGAGCGAGCGGTTGTAATTACTCTTTTGTCGCCGTGAAGTAGCACTTTGGCAGTGGACGCCGGCCGACCCTCCCACTCATCACCATACTCACCTGAGACTTTTTCAGATATGTCAATGCAACGTTCGATCATAAAGGCAGATACATATAAAGTTTTACCAAAAATCACTATTGGTGAACAAATAACCACCTGAATCTATGTATGTTAAAAGTCTAATTAAATATCGTCAAAAACTTCCAATGTGTACTTGAAGAAATATTAATCAAATAAAACAAACAAAGATACCGAACTGATTTAAGTGATAAACTTTCCTTCTTTCCAATAAACGGATTATTAACATATAAAAATGCCTGCCAAATCATTCCAAAGATGTGCTAATCTATCACCTTCTATATGTTTAATTACTAAGGTATCAATATGGTATGTTTGGGAAAATGGGTACATAATTTAACAGTTTTCATTAATACTATCCAATACCAATAACCACCTAAATGTATGCCTGATTTCTGGACATTCTCTTTACCATCCTAATTTACACTTACCTTTGAAATTCCCTTTATCGACTCAACGCCCTATCAACAATCCCTTAAAGTGATTATTTTCCCACCTTCTCATATGGCACATAGATATCTCCTTATTATAGAAATAAGTAAATAATCCAAGAGAGCTGTCGAAGGAGGCATGTTATGAATAGTTTTGTTCAGAAAGAATTTGTGCATAGCATGTCGCACCTGAATTTTCTCTTATCACGTACATAAAGTAGAAGTCATTTTACACCCCACTGCGGTCGCATTGTCGTTACTAAGGACATAGAGAGATTGTGTTCATCAACACAACAACAAATTCAAAAGATTTTGAAAAATCAAATGGTACATCGATTGTAATTTTCTCATAGTATTGCTATGTATCGGTCTTTTGACAATCCTGGGAATTATTAAGGTGTTTCGTTATCTGCCCCTATAGGTTTAGGGTGGTCAGGGTATCCTTCTGCGAAGCTATTAGGGCGTCCCCGGATGTGAAAACATCTGTGTTAAGTTTGTCACATTACCAGAGGCCCCTGAGAAAATTAGATTGGCTAACCTTAAGTGTCAAAATACAAAATGACAGGTTGTGACAAGGGACCAGAATCAAATTAAGCAGCTGCAGCCCCTTCCTGGACATGTCAAACTTTTTTACACATTCTCGGCCCTAAGGAAGGGGACGCCCAATCAGAGAGGAGATTTAAAAATAAGGTAACGCCCCACCAAAAGGGAAGTGGGAGAAAAATACAGAGGAAATCTAGAAGAGCCAGACGGGCACACTCAACAGGAAGGCTTAGACGGGTGAGGACCACAGTCAGGAGGCAGGCATAGAAGATGCACTTTGACCAGACGAAGTCGTGAGAAGGGTCACGAGACCTGGACATCCCTTATGAAACAGAAGACACCTACGGTACTACATCCCACGGCATCAGCAGCTATAAATATAAATTAACTAATAAGTAATCATGTAATAATCTATATTTTATGGCAACCTTTATCTGAATCATTTCAATCATTTTAACTATAGTAAAAAGTTGTAAATAAATAGTAATCTCTTTATGTAGTTTATATACTATTATATATCCCAATATACCACTTTTTATTATACTATATAATTAATGGTAACAACATTTTATAAATATAAAGGTATTTAATTGGTAAACTGGTAAACACACAAACAGCCTTTGGAAAGGAATCCTATCATAATAATAGTTTTTTAGGACTCAATATATAATTAATTAATTAACTTATTTTTGGATAATTGCCTTCAGCGATTATCCTGCCATCCCCGAAAATCTCCATAGATACGTAGCAGTATATGTAAAGATAAAATTTCATTATGGTCAATGAAAGAGGTAACTAGATAAAGCACTGATTAACGCATTAGAGCGGCTTTGATAAATTTGTAACTTAATTATTATGAATAAATTCGTGGAAAAGATTTATGAAGTCCGCCCTCCCCGGAATGATGCAATATAAGCTATAAATTGATGAGATACAACCAGATTTAAATCTCAAATCGCAAGCAGAGTGATAACGTTCGTTATTTCCCATCTGATCGCATATTCATCCCCGGACTTGCCATTTAAACGTCCCACACGATCTTGCCTGGCGATATTCAATGGCCGACACTTAGCGATATGAATTGCTAATTTTCTGTCAACACGGGAGCAGCCCCCGACGGCGGATGATAGAGTGAGACAAACCACGATTGAAATAATCAGCGAGAACTGAGCATCAGATTCGGTTATGAAATTTTAATTAAGAAATATTATTAATATAACTATCGCTAAATTAAATTAAAAAAGATGCAAGAAACGACAGGTGTTTCAATGAAAATACCTTGTGATGATACAATAAAAAAATTTAACTATTAATCACTCATATTATAGTTGGTGGCTAACTTGTGGGCAGCATGCCATTCTAAACCAACTTTCTATAGGACATAAATGTCAACAAAATCTGATTGCGGGATATGATTTTTTGAGTTCTTGCCTACCTGCATTAGTATCTGCAGCCGGGAGTAACCCTTTGGGTTCGGGAGCTCTCTGGATCAAGCCTCTATAGAGTGGGTATCCTTAATCGAGAACAAATCTGGAGTTTGAACGTGATCTTTAACAAATCACCACCCTACAATCTTATTTATTT
>NW_027106990.1:97319-100225 GCF_000696795.3 Halyomorpha halys
AAGAAACAGTACTTCCTTACGAAGTACTTAAAATGTCATTATCGTACATTTTATACTATATGCGAGAATAATTTGTATGTGCATCGCATATGTTTAGGATATTTAGTGCTACGAAGTATACTGCTGATCTTTGAAAGATTGAGAAGGATTTTTGGTCCTGAAGGTGAAATTCAGAACTCGCTGGTCTTTATAAGAATATAGATTTAGTCAAATTCATCAAGATGGGACAACTTCGATGGGCCGAGCATGTCGCATGTATGGAGGATTCGGCGACACACAGGAAGGTGCTGTCCGAAGAGATGCATGGACCAAGAAGGGTTGGCAAGCCAAATGTAAGCCAACTGTCGCATCGGACGCACGGGCTCTACTGGGAGTCCGAAACTGGTGAGCTGCTGCAGCTGATCGTGTTGACTGGCGAAAGCTTTTGGCTCGGTGGCGGGATGTAGTGCCATATATAGATAAATAGATAGTGTTACGAAGGAGTACAGAAAATATCGAAAGTTTGAGAAACAATATATTAATGATATTATATACTAAAAAGAATAAACCAGCTCAATGTGAGGCTTAAGAGCACAATTGATTTAAAATCACACCCGATATATATTCTAAAGTTACCCACAATTCGCTTTTTCGAAAATGAATACTGTAAATTTTGTCGAGGTGATTCTGAAAATCAGGTCCTCTTCCAGCTTTAGAGATGAAGTATAATATGAAGGCTAATTGAAGGTCTCGAAAATTCATATTCATAGCTTAGGTAGCTGGTTAGGAGATGAATTGAAAGGCTGAATTTAAAGAGAACTAGCCGTAAATCCTCTCACGATGGAAACTTCAAGGTACCAGGTTACGGTTTTGAAGGGGATAGAAGCCCTACAAGAACTAGCTGTAAGTCTTTGCAGAAAGATAACGCAGCCCCCTTCCTTACTAGCTTACGGCCGTAAAGGTGAGTGCAAGTCCTACAGGAACTATGTGTTGGTCCTCACGAAGAGGAAAGGTGCTAGTACAAGAGCCGGGAAGAGAAAAAGGTAGTTATCTCACCCCAATTTTTGATTACTTTAATGAAAACTATGTATAATTACTAATCAAAATTGAAGAGTCTGCAAAGTATAGGAAGGTGAAATAAAAAATGGTGGCTGTTTCAAAACCTTAAAAAAACACTAATTTTTCATTTTCATCCTAAAACTAACAACACTAGAAAATATAAGAGAACATTATTGAAATAAGAGTAAATTTGCTGAAATATTAGCCCTAAAAGAGCTATTTACATCCAATAGTTCTCGAGATATAGCTTTTTAAAAAGCAAAATTTCTTAAAAATCTATTGTAAGATTAGTAGTTAGTTAATTTATTTTGAGAAATCTATTACTCAGGAACTATGTGACGTGTAGATGTCTATTAGCACTCAAATTAAAGCTAGTTTAATGGACTATAAAGAGGTTTATGACCTTTGTCTTCGTAGGAATAGTAGTTTTCATTATATTTGCTAAAATAAATTGATTTATAGTTGTTCGGACAATAAGTTTGATTTATGAAAAACTTCATTTCATAAAACCATTGGACGTACAGATGTCTGCCAGTGCTCAAATTAAAGCTAGTTAAATTTACTACAAAAGAGTTAATTATGTTTATCTTTGTAGGAGTAGTTTTTATGATATTTGACAAAATAAACTTACAAAATGTTAATTTCTGCTTGTTCTTATAAAATGTTGGATTTTTGAAAAATATATCTCTAGATCCATATAACGCAGATATGTCTGCCAACACTAAAAATAAAGGAAATTTAACTCATTAAACTAGCTTTAATTTGAGTGCTAATAGGCATCTATTCGTAAAATGGTTTTTGAGATATAAATTTTTCAAAATAAATTCACTAACTACTGATCTTTCAGTACATCCCATACAACATTTTTCCGAAACGTTGCTTTTTAAAAAGCTATATCTCGAAAAATATTTAACGTTAATAACTCTTTTAGGGCTAATATTTTAGCAAATTTACTATTCTTTAAATGACGTTCTCTTAGGTTTTCTTGTGTTGTTCCTACTTTTTAAGATAGTAAGCAGACTCCTCCATTTTGACTATTAATTTTACATAGCTTTCATTAAAGTAATAAAAAATTGGGGTGAGATAACTGGGTTTTTCTCCTATTGGGCTCTTGTACTATACAGGATAAAAGAGTTGACCAGTGGGTATTAGCGTGAAATAATATTATATCAGAGAATATCAAAAAATCAGAACACTCTGATCCAATGTGATTATTTACTATTTCTCAAGCGGTAGCAAAGAGGTGGTACTCTGGGGTAATTAATCGACTAAGAATACAAAGGTCTTTTTTTGTGTGTCTGACCTTGTTTTTGATAGTCAAATAAATTCTTATATATTGATTTATGAGGAGTCCTCCTTGTCCATACATGATTGTTTGTGTTTGTTCCCTTTGATCTGTGTGCAGGTGTGTATTTAAACCAGTTATAATGAAATACACTGGTAAAAATGTAATACAAAAAATATAAGTTTTCTATTTTACATTCCTGTTCATAGGTTGAGAGTTCCCTTCGAACATGAATTAATACGCTTATTTTAAAGGGCCCTTTTGTTTTTGTTTTATTTTCTCGAATATTAGTGTGTATGAAGCAAAGCGGCCATATTTTTCTTTTGATCTCCAGTTCATTAGCAGATTTTTTCGTGAAAAAACCTCTTCTGAAAGGAATTTCGTCCGCTATTCATTGAAGCGGATTCCTTTTTATCTAGAATAAACTGAATGCTTTTCCCTTTTCTTTTTTTATTTGGCCGTTTTTCAAATAAGATTTTTTTTAATATCTACAAGCCACTACGATTAAGGTTTTATAGGCTGGAGTTTAATAATTATAACATAACGCCTATTCAAATGAATCAACGTTATTAAAAACATTTTC
>NW_027106990.1:101500-103565 GCF_000696795.3 Halyomorpha halys
GTAGGTTTAGGACGAAGGGTAAAGGTGATTTGATGGAATTTGTTGGAATTTATCTTAATCCTCCAATTACTACACCATTCTTCGAGGGCTATATATGATATGGGATTGGAGATTTTGGGATACGATTGATGGGTTATTATTAACAGCGAGCACACATGTGCCATCGGCATACGTGGTGAGGATAGTGTTAGGATTGGTTGGAATGTCAGCTGTATAGACGGTGTAGAGGATAAGAACAAGGATACTACCTTGAGGAATCTCAAGAACTTAGATCAGGAAAGTCCACTGCTTACCTGCAAAAGTATTAAGTGACATTATTGTAAATGTGAACGACAAATGCATATAAACCTAAAATATTCATCTGTTCAACAAAAGGATTTTGTTAGTTTTTAAGAATTGGTGCATCCCAGTCTTTTTTTTTTTACTCTAAATTATTCCTGAAATCTCTGGAAGAAAGAAATACGATATTTTAGAATTGTAAAGTTGAATGGTGTTTTAATTTAAAATTTAATCTCAATTTTCCATATGTTGCCAATATAGCCACAACCAGATACCTATCCTTCTATGATAAACTTCCCAACCACCCATACCAACTTGTTTCTAACCTTACTTCTCCTTCAATACCTAACAATCCTCCTACGCGTCTGAAAAGAAGATGGCCTCGAGATCTTCTTCTCCAGAAATGTTATTAGAGTTCTATCTATAGTGAAAGATTCTCCACATGTTTGCATCATATCATTTGAAGCAAATTTACTTGTTGTATATATTTTTATAGTTGTAAATAACAATAAGTAAATCATTTCAAAAATTTAGTAAATTTCTTTCAAGAAAATAATAATTTATGTAAACAATTTATATATTATATTATTTAATTTCATAAAAAAAAGGATGAAGTGTTCAATATTCCTCCACTTTTTTATTATCAAATTCGACTTTCTACCAGAATTTGTAAAATATACTTCACCACATGATATAATAAAAAAACAAATAAATAACAACAATAAATATACTTAATTACTTTTATTGAAGTTATTCTTATTTTATTTACTTTTACTCAAGTTGGCAGAGGAGAAACATGCGTACGAAGTATTATTTAAAATTTGATTTGTCAACAATTAGCGATAAAATTTACGCATTCATTTTCAAATTCACGCCATTTTCCAATTTCAGGCATTTTTTAAATATTGCTCTAAACTATCTTAAAGTCACCCTTACCTGGGGGGAGATGGGTCCGCACCCTGGGGGTCTTAGTAGGGCGGGTCTGGCCGGGAAGGACTGCCTTTCTTTTGTGTTATGATGATCTCTTAAGAGATTGTGACATGCCGTACGTCGACCATCCTACTCGCTATAATTGTCTCTTTGATAAGTCAGATAATAAAGGGCACCACGGAGGGCGGGAGTGGAGGGTTTCATTCCGTTTTTTTAATTTTAGGCGCTTTTTAAATATTGCTCTACTAAACTATCTTAAGTCTGCTTTTCCCATTTTCAACAAATATTTCAAAAGTTATTTAGGACTCTTGCTTCCTTGGGGTCTTAGTGGGGTGAGTCCGACCGGGAAGGATGGCCTTTTTTGTGTGTTATGATCTCCTCTTGTGAGGTTTTTATAAATGAATTACCACCCAACAGATACACGCTTGATGCTTTGACGAATCTCTACCCATAGCTACATAGTTTGGTGTCTGAAACGAAAAACATTCAGTAGTCTAGTGAATGTACTCTTTTTCATTCTTTAAACCGCTACATTTTGTGTGATTAATCCAGTTTTGAAAGCTTTATGAATTCAATTATCAGTTTTATACATTTTTACGTTTTATTTTGTTGTTTTTTTATCTTATTATAAAGTTTAAAATTATTACAAGTTTAAGAATGAGCTCAGAATATAAAGACCAATTTGCTTTGAATATATTGAAGCTGGTTTGGTCCGGGTAAGAGACCAATGTCTGCTTCAGTGGTATTTCCTGTCGTGATTTTAAGGAGGTCAGTTTAGTTGGATTAAACATACTGTTAGTCATTTTGATTTTTTTTTCACTTTAAAAAAAATGACATTGTATATTAAAAAGAATTT
>NW_027106990.1:104023-106372 GCF_000696795.3 Halyomorpha halys
AAATATATAAAATAAAATAAATAATAGACAAAAAATAGGAAATATAGAGAATAATGGAATGAAAATATAAATTAGTTGATTACAAACTATGGACAAGACAGTTGTAGGTTGATTACATTCTTATTTATGTACATATAAATGTGAGTAACAAATAAATGATACAGTGGAAAGAATCTATAAAGAATTAGTTAAAAAAATTAGGAAAGAACATTGTTATAAATTGCAGGAAAAGCCGCTAGAGTGCAGGTAGGCAGAAGACGAAAAATCGATAAAAATTAAATTATTAATTTTAACAACATTAACTAGTCTCAAGAAAGTGTTTAAAATTATAAATAAAATAATCATTTGTATTTCATTATTGTATATATCAAATCAGAGTTATCATACCTAAATCTTTCAATGTACGGGATAAAATTTTACTCATTAAACTGAAATTAATATTAACGAAAATTTTTCAACAGTCAGACTTAAAATTCCCACCATGATACATTTCTAATATGAATATTTGTTACAAATTTTATCACCACCAATATTTTGACGAATTTCTAATTAAATATACTGGACATTCCATTATATACACCGATGGTTCCAAAAGGCACTGTGGTGTTGGAGCAGCAGCAATAATAGATGACTTAATTGTGCAAACAAGTCTTCCCTCCGAAAGCAATTCATTTACTGCAAAACTAAGAGCAATTTACCTGGACTTATAGGCCTTCAGTAAGGAACAAACAAAAATAATATCTTACTTTTCACAGAATCTATCAGCTCATTGTCGCTATTGAAAAACGTATATACAACACAACCTGTCGCAGTACTCATACTCCAAATTATCTTCAAATTAAAGTAGACTGACCGCACAGTTTTGTTCATCTGGATACCTGGACGCAAGGACACCCCGGGAAATTGTAAAGCTGACCAAGCGGCAAAAGCTGCATCATAGATCCCATCATCTGACTCCTTAGATTGTTCCCACAGCGATCTTAATCCTCTCATGACAATACAAATATTAAATAAATGGCTGGCAACTTGGACCAATACAACAGACAACATACTAAGAGAAATTAAGAGTACAGTACATCCATGGAGGACATTAACCCAAAGCTGCAGACGACATGAAGTAATACTGACCAGACTACGAATTGGACACAGTCGAATAGCCCATGAATACTTACTGTCAGGAAAATCTATACCAACATGTAGACAGTGTAACGTATACTGACAGACTGCAGGCATTTGATACACACCAGATTGCCATATCGTTTGGTAACTTTATTAAACGATAATAGCCCATACATTCCGGAAATATTTGATCACCTTCAGAAAACAAACATGTACCAATTCACATAATTTTTTTTGCATTTTATCACATAAATTAATATCACTTCGTACCGTTATCGAATAAAAATATGTGGATATTTTTCTGTTCCTTTTATCTCTCCATTTTATTTCATGTACATATATTTCTCAATTTCAACTATCATTATTAAATCAGTTTATAAAATCTAGAATGGATATGATGATATTAGCAGTGTTTCCGAGATGTCAGTAAGTATGCTAGGCAAACATAACCTTCGCTGTGGATTGCCTCATAATATATTTTTTTTTTTTTAAAATGGCTATTATAGAAATTTTATTATCTGCTTTAAGCATGGAAAGTGAAAGGATTTCTGTACATATTAAAAAATATCCTTTTGATAGTTAATTTTCAATAAGGAATTTTCACTGTCAAATCAATGTTAATTGTTATTAAACACTTCCTTGTTTTTTTAACAAGGAAATTTAAGGAATGAAACAATTTAAATTTAATTGTTTACCACTACCATACAAATTTCCATCAATAGAAAGAAGAAACAAGTTATCGTGTTAAGCTATAAGGTGATTTTAAAATAACGGGGAATTTCATGTCTCAATTTTAAACCAAAAACTGATCTAAAAAAAGAAAAAAAAATTCCTAGATCAGTTCTCAGCTAAAACCACTATGAAGCAAAACATGAATGGAAAATATACTATGGAAATTTTAACTTGAAATTTTTGCACCTATTAAAGTAGTTAAGAAGATGGACAATCACTGGCAATGGTAAAATTAACTTAAAAAAAAAAATGGATTTCATTTTCTGGAAGCACCCGTCTAGGGACGATACTACCCTTATTCTCCCACATTTCGACTTTGGATGCCTGGTGTATGGAGGAATTAACATTGAATAGGAAATGAGACTAAAAAGACCAATGAACTACTTTATAAAATTCATTTTTGGTATTCCCAGGCGATCTCATATCTCTCATTATAATGCCGAGCCATGGCTTTATCCCAGTGTCCGAAGACTTTTTCTTCATGGCGCATTCATATTT
>NW_027106990.1:107953-108755 GCF_000696795.3 Halyomorpha halys
AAAAGACATCGCTAACTATTTACAAATTTTATTTTACTAATTTTACTTACTATTAATATTTTTATTTTAATTTACAAGAATTTATTACAATCTATCTCTTTTTTCTTGGCAATGCTTTTTACTCTGGTACCAACATACTTTGAAATATCCTACAGCCTAATCAAAAACGATAAAAACTTAAACTTAATTATAACTATTTTACTGAGCTTTCAACTTAGACCTGAATATAGTAAAAGCATTCCTTGGTGTAAAAATAAATTTAAAATGTAAATGTAAAAATATTGCGCCGCGACAGTGATGTCTATTATAATCGAAGTGCTCATGGCAAACAGTTGAACTGTAGTAAAATATTGAAATATAATTAATTCATTGTGGCTAGCAGTTAGATGTTTCCTGAGGCTGCGTAATCCTCAATATGAATGTACTGTGCTGTGATCCTTCCATAACCATTTTATTTAAATGGGACTTAAAAATGGCCCGTTGTTTCAAAACGGTCAGAGGTATGATATGCAAATACCCAAGTTTAAAAAAAAAAATAAAATAAACTAATTAGTGAACCAAATATAAAATAAAAAAGAGGATAAAATTGTTTCTGGTCATGTTCTCGTGAAACAGAATGGAAAAAGTATTGTTCCATATTATTAGAGTGGAGGCCTGTCCAAAGGACGTTTTTCATCATTGGGAAAATGTAAAACATGATAGTTATTTATTAATTCCGTTTTATTAAAAGAAACATTGGAAACAGAAAAGGTGACAATACCGACAGCGTTATCAGAAATAAAAACAGTATAATACAACATAG
>NW_027106990.1:112850-113183 GCF_000696795.3 Halyomorpha halys
GATTTGGTGGGATTTATTGGAATTTATTTTAATCCTCCACAGTGAATTTAAAAATATACAATTAAACAACCACTATTAACAGAATATATAAAATAATAATAAAACAAATAAAATGAAACCACTTTTCATATCATAAAACATAAGATGACTTCTTATAGTAAATAAAAAGCCAAAAAAAATGATAAAAAAATCAAATACAATTAAACTAAAAAGTAATAAATGAAAAGATATAATTTCTGCTAGCGTACATATTTACAATTATAAACCAAGATCTAAGACATAAAATGCAGAAAATATATAAAGCTTTTTTGAAACTTTCAATTGTTATTCTTC
>NW_027106990.1:113233-121902 GCF_000696795.3 Halyomorpha halys
CAGAAAATATATAAAGCTTTTTTGAAACTTTCAATTGTTATTCTTCCGGAATTGGGTGGACAGAAGGTAGTCGAAGATACGGGATTTGAAGATTGGAAGAGTGTTAGAACTACGAATAAGGAGGGAATAAAATTCCATAGGGAAGAGGAACGGATGAGGAAAGATCTACTTAAGGCTACGGTTCGATGGGCAGTTACACGTAAGTCTGAGGTCCGTGAGCGGGTATTGCGGGAATGCACTGAGGACTTAAATTGAAGGATATCTGAGATGTACGATGGACGGCGGGATTGGATAACTTGATAGAGAAAGGAAGCAAGGAACTATTTACGACGGAAGGAGGGGTAAAGCCACTTCAACTCTTCATAAAATTGGGTGACAGAGGCGTCCCTGTGAACCCCAAAGATGAATCGTACAAAGCAATTATTTAACCGTTAATGATCTCTTAATGAGGACATAGTATCCGATTCCGTAAATTGTGAGCTACTGAGATTTATAAGACCTTACCTCGATACAGTAAATGTTGTCATACATTTCAGTATTAATTTTTCCTGAATGGGGCCATTGATATTTTTCAGCTTCACGCCAATCCTCTTTGAAAGCAATATATAGCTGTTCAAGCGCAAGCATAGGTTCTGGTAAATAGAAAACATCACTTGTAGGAGTTCGACCAGGATGGTTACGAGGTGTGGAGGGGAACATGGCAAAGGACCTCAGGGAACTGACAAGATCGGCAGAAAGGGTACAGGCTCAGTATTCATTTAAAATAAGCATTTTGAATGCTCGTTCTAAATGGATAAGAAAAGAGCGGCCCGAACCGATCCGCACGGATCACTCCAAGGGTTGAAGTACATCTCAGTCAGTGGGATTGCGCTGATATATATATATAGGATATTATATAGGCGCTGATATATTATATAGGAGTATTACATACCGTCGGAAAGCCAAACATTTTAGAAAAAATGATCCGTAACATATAAAGTTGTAAAAGTTAATAAACAATAACGAGAAACGCATAAATTTAAGATCTATTTTAACTTGACTGGCACTAGGCTGTTAAATGTATTCTTCTCCATAGTTATTAAACAGTTCTTTTTTTTAACTTAACCTACACATATATGTTTTTCCAGTTCACAGGATAACTGCATAAAATAATTCTTAGTATTTTTAATATTAATTCTATGATAATTTATCATTCAATAAATGGTTAAGACCAGAATGTAAAGTTCATTTCGTAAATTACTTAGGGAAATTTTTTGTAACATTGATATATATAGGAATATCTGTACTGAAACAAGCAAGAATTAATTTCCACTCCATGTACGATGGTAATCGAAAGGTACATGATGCAGATTCTTTAATTTTGAATCATAGCTACCCATAATTGTTCGAAAAGAAAAAGATCCCAAAAAGGAGACCGTCAGGCGCGGTTTCCAAAAAGGAACGGTTTTTCTCATCTCCATGAAAACCATAACCTAATTGAAAATTTTAGTATTGCCAGAGATATCTAGCGGCCACGGCCTCAACTAAGTGTCTGCTAGTATCGATTATGCGGGAAACCACGTTGGATAGCTGCGGTACCTGATTAAATTAGGCGAACAGGCATCAAAACTAGCCAAAAATATTGACTTACTCACTTATATCTTTATTTCTTTTCAATTTAACCTTTCATCGCAGCTTTAAAAGTAATTAAGTAAAATTATGACATAACCTTACGATTTATATTCCCCTTCATGAACCGAAAGCCGGGGCACAAAATGCCAGTAGGAAATACCAAGGAAAACAGATCTTATCTAATCAGAGATACAGAAGACAATGAACGCCGATGAATTCATAAAGACCAAATTGTCGAGAGGAAACAGAACCAACAGGTGGGTAACGCCAGTTGCGGTCGGGAAATCTTTCATCTGTTAATCATAATATTTGGCTGATGAGTTTTCGAAACAAGTTTCTTAGAATAAGAGAGTGATTTTCAGTACTACTGGAGCTTAGATGTTTAGACTATAATTGCAACATTTAGTATCCCAATGAAGCCAGCAAGTAGGTTAAATAAGAAGATGAAACATCGTCCTAAAGTATGATAAAAAAGGACCCAAAAGATTTCATCGAACGAGCCTCTCATTACTCACTAAAAATGGCGTCTTTACGAATATTGCTAGTGATTTGGCCAAAGGAATATAAAATGAGGTGAAAAGTTTTTTGAATTTATATAACTGTATTATTTCGAAAAAGTAGTATATTATTGTACAATAATATAGCTTCAAGTTGATGCCTTCTTATTCAGCACTCGCATGTTATCTTATTTCAGTAGTGCTGCAATTCAGTTGTGGAATCTCAAGCTTCTCGCATATCTCGCTGCACAGTTGATCCTTTTTTTTAAGACCTCCTTCCTGATCATTTTTGACATACGGAGGGCTTATCTATTCTAGAGGTAGGCATAGTGGGTAGTACTCTAGTCTAACCACGTTGGAGGTTCAATTTTACATTTCGTGGGACTTCCAAAGAAATAAAAGTGGACTCCCCAAGCTGGATTCGAACTAGCACTGTTGAAGTCACTAGGAAGTTAAAGTTGGCGCTTTTACGCCTTCTGCTACAAGCGGCCCCCACACAGTTGATCCATCAAAGTCTCAGTCGGCCAACTTTTCTCTGACCGTAAACGACATTCGCCGTCCATCTCTCCATCAAAGTCGGGATCATTTAATCACAGTCACGACGTAGAGTTCTTCATTGGTCCTCCGTTTTCATCTTCTTCCATCAAACAATGGTCCAAATATTTTTGGAGGATCTTCTTTTCAAAGATGAGCAGATTTTGGTAGTGAACTTAAACCATTGTCCAGGATCCTGATCTATATGTAAAATTATTTTTGTTTTGCAATTCAATACCCTGTTTATAAAATTTTCTATCAGGCAAAAGCATCAGTGGCTAGCAGAAATATCCTTCCAGTCTCTACTCCGATAGATTTATTGCATTTGACTTGGATAATTTATTGGATGTCTAAATAATAATATAGCCAGTGAGTTATTTCCACCAGCTCCTTCATCTCCTCTGTTCTTCCCTCCCTTCCTCCTTCACAGACTATTCTTCTCTAGTGTCTTCTCCCAGCGCATATTGTTCTTCCTCCCCCAGTGTCGACTCGCGCAGAAACTGCCTTGTTTCCTAAAGGACCTCCCTGGTCGCCTTCAATCGCATTTACTGTTATTGCCCTGAAGGGCCAGCCGGCCACCACATTTTCTTTTCCGGGTTTGTAAATGACATCCATGTTGTGCTGGATAAGTTGTTCTTTCCACCGCGTGATCCTCGCGTATGGACTCCTTTAACTTTCCAACCCACTATAAAGGGCGATGATCCGTGTAGACCCGGAATCGCCTTTCAAACACATAAGGACGAAAGTGGTCTACTGCTCACACAATTCCTAGCTGTTCCCTCTCTAGAGCAAGAGCCTCCGCTTCTGTCAGGCGTCTGCTGGCATTGGGCATTCTCCACAGCGGACTGTTATAGGAAGAGGTACTGTCTACTATAATCTCCTGTCTCCTCAGAGTATCTAGTTCTTCTCTATTGTCCTGGCGGAGTGCCTGGGGGTATCACCTTTCCTTTACGTATGTTACCCTATCCAGTTTCAAGGGAATCTTGTGTTCTGTCTTGCCCGTTACTCCAAGGACCTCTTCTTCCTTCAAAAAGACATCAACGTACTCGTTCTGAAATCTTTCCCTCCAGTCACCTGCCTGCTTAATTGCCCCTATGTATACTCCTTCATCACCTAAGATCCTTTGGCAGCTATATCTTTTCCTTCCTATCCTAATATTCCATTTGCCCTTGATATTCTTTATTCTAGCACCCACTTTTCCTAATAGGTCACCTCCAATAATCATTTGATATTCTCGGGGCATCCTGTCAGTTACATGCACCACCAAGCTATCTCCTTTTTCTGCCCACCTACTCAATCAATCTCTGCTTCCCCTACCACGCTACAGGGCCTCTAGACTCAGGGTAACTAGACGGAATTGACAGACTTGGACCCGGAGCAACCCTCCCTCATCACTCAGCTTTTTCAGTACTTCTCGGTCCATTATGGTAGTATACGATACCTCACTCTACCTTTAATCCTGATGATTGGCAGACCGCCACACACCGTGGTACATCTGCGTTCGCCTCTCTGCTGATACGCATCTCAGATGTCCTCTCTTCCTTGGTACGTTTCCACAAGTTCCTCTTGCTTATTTGTCCTCTTCCTGAATCCCTTTCTTCTTATTCAGTCTCAGAGGCCTCTGACCCTTCTAAGGACTCACTTGCAGAATCATTTACTCTTTGATGTACTATATAGTGACAAGGCTAGAGCGTAAAGCACCCGTAGCTATTCTTACTTTGTTCGGAGTCTAACATTTTCAGGAAGGTACTCGATGATGAGTTGTGGGCATTACAACGGTAATCTCACCAGCGTTCTGTATAGGGTCAGGATACTTCTTTGATCCGCATCCTAGCAGGTATTATCGACCATTTTCAAAAAATTAAGGGAAGGGAGGCAATATGCTTTATATGTGGAACCCAACTGAGCATCCTATCGAAAGCCAATCCGAGGTACCTGACAGTGTGAGTGAAAGTAACCGGTAGATGTATAATTGTGTTAATGATCAGTGATGGCACTAAGTTCGGCTGTGTTTTTAAAATGAACAGCAACTGTTTTACTTGTTGAAATTTTAAAACCGTGATCTGAAAGCCATACACTGATATTATTTTGAGCGGTTTGAATATCTTATTGTACGGATATGGCGCTTTTCCCCTCTATATAAATAACAAGGTCGTCTGCGTAAAGCATGCTTTTAACAGACAGCCAAACTACATTCATCACTTTCTTAAAACAAACGCTGAAAAGTGCCGCACTCAAAGCACAATTCGAGGCACTCTATTCTTCTGTTCGAATTCATTTGATAAAACATCACCAACTCTAACTCTACAACTTCTGGTAAGTAGAACATATTTATGAAGGAAAGAATATGACCATCAATCTCCATACTAACCAAAGTGTCAATTATAAACCTTCTCCAGGTCCTATCAAAAGCATTTTCTATATCAAGAAATACCGCCAATAATTTTCTCTTATTATCAATGGCTTAGGTTTAGACTTCACCCTTGGTTAGAGTGATCGGTCTGTAACTAACTATTAACATTCATGGGGTTATTGTTTTTTTTCAGGATAGGATTCGTAATTGCTTCCTTCCATAGACTAAAATATTTTATTCAGTATCTTTAAAACCATAGATTTATTAGAGGAACAAAGGTGAATAGCTGCAATAACATCCCAGATATATACCCGCCTTAATTTCAGCTTCGTAAAACTTTTCGTTTTTTAGCTAGGCAGTACACAAACACAAACAAGCACACACACTCACTAAAACGTTTCAATGTTTGGCGCATGAGCAACTAGTTTTCTTTCTCACCATTCTGATAACTGTTGATGAAATTTATGAAAAATAGGTCTGTAATAAAATTTAATAATTATTTTCAGTTCCAGGAATTAATTGAAAGATCTTCTATTTTCAGAAGTAGGAAAAGGGTGTATCATTGGCGAATTTTATGTACAAAAAGGCGCACATCGCTATTTGAATTGTAATAATGCGCAACCGGATGGAGGTTATCAGTGTGAATATATAACACAGAAAGGACGGGATGGAATAAGCATTTCCCTGTGGAACTCCGCAGCGAGCGTTCTGTAGGTGAGACATGTTATTTATAGTTAATTCCTTAGTATAGTATGTATTAGGCCCACACGAATAAACACTTTTTTTTCATATTGCCACCGAAAAGTTGCGATTTAAGAAAATAAGAAGGAGGTTAATAATTCAAATAGAAGCATATCTTCCTTAAGTGTATATTTTTATTTACCTAATTGTCTGTATTGTTAAATTTGCCACTTTATAAATGTTATTGTAACGAATTCTGAATTAGAAACACAATGATTTACATTTGTCAAGGTTGGGCGAGCGGCCTTATAAATATCAAAATATAGAGAAAATATATATATAGGAAGATGGTCAGGGTTACCTACACTTACATGTTTTTGAGGATGTGTATTTCGAGATGACGAATTTAATAAAACAAAAAAAAAGAACTTTAATATTAACCTATACTTAGTTAAAAAAAAAAAAAAAAAGTAAATTCCCAAGAAACGGGATATCGGTGGACAATTTTGGAGGAGTTCTAAAAATTTGTTTATTTATTTATGTTTTTCATCCATTTTCCCCCTTATTTTCCTCAAAACTAGAAGACTATGTCTTATTTGAACACATTGTACCATATTTGTTTATCGATACGTCTAATACCGTTAAGCTGGAATTTGTTCCATCTCTTAATTTACACCATAGTTGAAGTGTTTCGGATAACATAAAGATTTCAAGTTATGGAATTTTTTTTTCACTTGATTTTTATTTAAATGGTTATGGGTGATCGGCAAAAGGAATGACATATAACAAAGAGGCTATAGTCTTAATCCCAGTGTTTCTTTTACACATCTCTCGTTACTTTTCCTTTTAAAGTTTGTTTTTTTTATTTTTTTTTTACATAACTATATCTATTTTATATACTTAAAAATCTAAATTTAGAATTTATTTATATTATATAACAAATATCAGGTGCAAAAATTAGTTTACTAATTAACTTTTGATAATTTTTTCAGACAATTATCTTGATCACACCAACAAAATGAGTAGAAACATGTTGCTGTTTGCTTTTGTACTACTGGCTACGTTCATGGTGACCTCATTGGTAAGTTCATTTGTTTAAACTATTTTTTAGGGCCGTATGCGGCATGAAATTTGAATACGGCCTGGGGCGTTGACTTTTTTTTATTAAGTAGCGGTCCCACAAAATAAAAAACTTGACCCACCGCCAAAATGGAATATTATAAAATGGAGCCGTTTTAGACAATTTTTTTTTTTTTAATTTTAGTTATAGGTGAAGAAAAAATTCAAATAAATTTTTTTGTTTAATCACATGGAGAATGAGTAAATCCATGTTAGAAAAATAAAGTATGGCTTTAATTTGAAATAATATTAGAACTATAAAATAACAATGGTCAACACGAATTTTGGCTGGTAAAAGAAGTCAAAGTTTGTTTCTCAGAAAAGAAAAAATGTTTTACCAGTTCAAGTTTGATTTTGTAACAAAATAGCCCAAAAACCACGTCCGACTGAATATCTTGCAATTTAGTTTTAAAGAAGATATAGTTTGCTACAATTTGAAATCAAAATGAGCTCCTCAAACACTGACAGAATTTTGTATAAGTTAATGACAAAACGGCTCGGACGCTTTTCATAGAATCTATAAAAATGTTTCCTGAAAAACTTTCGTATATAGAATAAATCTTCGAAAAATGGAGAAAAAGTTATGAAATTTATGAATTTTTAATTTCGCACTACATCAATTCCAATTAAATCACAATTAAAATCCAAAATCACAATTAAAATTATATAAAAAATATAGACGAAGGAAGTGACCATTATTAAAAGAGAGGCCATTATAAATAAAGATAAAGGTATACTGTCAACATTTGTTTTGATTTATTATTTTAGATAATGAATCCTTATTTACAACTTTCATACGTTCATAGCCTGGGATATTAATATAGATAAAAGGAAAATATAAAGGGTTTAGAAATTTTGGAAAACCTTAAAAAGCTTGAGAATCTAACGAAAGGTCGCCATTTCTGATGGAATTCCATATCACGGAGTGTCTGGCGATGATTTCATTTCCCTCATTAAGCAGAGGATTAAATTAGTATGGAGAAAAACGTAGACAATTTTTTCTTATAACTAATTAAGGGAAATCAGAAGTGACGTCTCCCCTTGGATATCGACAACTAGAAGAGTACTCAGAGAGAAGGTGATTTTGACGTGCCTTCGAATAAGTCATACGCGCCTGACCTACGGTTGTCTAATAGTCTGCGATTTTCCACCTGTATGCCAAACTTGCTAAACAGGACTTACTGTTAGACTCATTTGGACTGAATGCCGAGCACGTAACTCCCTCAAATCTTTATAGGATATACCAGCGGATCTCTATTCCATTTTGCAGGATAAACAAACCATGAATAAACTTATGGAGTTTTTCCATCATTCCAAGCTCTACCATAAAATTTAATCAAATTTCACCACAGGTTTCCATGTTGCAATTGTTTCACAATTTAATATAACCGTAGCCATGAATCCAGACCCTTGCCCCATTCAGTGTTTTGTCTTAAATAAATTCTAAAAGTCCTAAATTACAAGTCTATTCCCTGCTGTTTCGGAAATTAAGGCAATAATGACCTATACGTGGTTGGTGCTTTAAAATAATAAATAAAAAAAAATTAATTATTCTAATTTTTTCATCATCTAAAACTCCAATAAAAAGAATTCCAAAAATGTCACTATAATACAGTCCTTTTTATTTAATCTATAACACGCTTTTTCGTGGCGAGAAACTTATCTATGTACTCAACAAGAACAGTAGAATAAAAGGTGAAATTTTTATAGATCAGGATAATATTTTATTTCCTACCACAGGAAGCAGATGCATTTAATCCAACCCGTAGAACATTCATCTGCAAGTAATTTTAAAATTTATTTTCTGCCACATGGAAACGTATTTCAGGCGGTTCTGAAACTCTTACTAATTAAATAAATTATTTAAATAAGAA
>NW_027106990.1:123622-125603 GCF_000696795.3 Halyomorpha halys
TGAGCCTGCCCTCAGATGTCTTATCAATTTTCTTTTCTCTAGCTGATGTATACGGGATCATTCTGCAATCGAGGGTATGTTTAAGTAAACAAAAACTTTAACACTTACTTTCAATATATTAATTTTTTCTTTCATCAGAACTCGTAGCAGTACATAATTCTGGTACACATAAAAACTCCTAGGTGAACTACCTACAGTGGATACTTGTTCCCATATCCACCATAACAACATCTACGAAAGGTGTAACTGTTGCAAAATATATGGTTTAGTAGAGATCAGTCGTTTCAAGATCGCAAGTTAGCTGTTTCAAGAGCACCTGTTAATTCTAGAACAGTAATGCCATCCTGAACGATGGGACGACAGGTGTTCGTCACCTGTCATGCCTTTTTTCATACAAATTTTTCTTGTGGCATTGTTATAGTTATATACCTAGTTTTGATAATAAATGGTTGCCATAATTATATTACTATCATGGCAGATTGATTTTATTGAATCGATTATCTTGAATAGATCTGAATCTATTAAAATAGGTTAATATGAATATCACTTAAGTGAATACGGGAAGAACCCGCTCTCTTGGGTTACGAGACCCACAAGGAAGGGAAAAAACACAGAGGAAGGCCTCGCATCTCCTGTGAGAACAGTGTAAAGGAGGCATTCATAAAATGTGGAATGGATTAGAGTAGGAGATGAGAGTTAGTTCAAGAGAGAGACATTAAGGCTAGAATCTAGAATCTACGTCTGATGGAGCTGCACCTTGTCCATTGCATCCGTCTGGGTGCCTCCTGCAGTTACCAGGTTGGTCCAGCCCTTCTGGGCCCTGTTTCATAATGAAAGCTAATAGTATTAGTTCATAGTAAAAGTGTAGAAACCAGTGTGAGAATAATACTAATACTTATTTTTTTCATTATAGGGATAACTATTAGTGATATTACAGGAATTAAAAAATACTAAAGTATAAGTTACTATTGTAGAAGTCTGTGAAATTGAATTAAGATAAATCTACATGACTAATAGTATTAGTTTGTACTTTATTATGAAACAGAGCCCAGGTCTCAATCAGGGTCAACTTCCTCATCTTCTGGTGGCTCACCGATATTGGGCGGTCAAGTCCTTCCCATCGTGTAATGAGTGGGGCCCACCACCTCCTTCCACTCGTAAATGAACTCCTTGAAGAAGGGATAATTCTCTTCTTCTATCAAACAGGGAAGGTCCGACTCGGCGAGGGCGTAAATTCCGGTCTTTCTCGACAGCCTGGCTCGGTGTCCTTCCATGGCAGAGCAATCTATTATTACGTGTCCTGCTGTTTCAGGAACTTCGCACGTTGGGCACCGGGGGTCGATGTTCTTTCAAAAGCTCTGCAGCTTTCCCCGAAACCCTCCGTGTCCTGTTAGGATCTGTGAGACCCAATATTCTGGGAGGACCCATTTATCCTTCAATCTAGAAAGGACGTTAGGGAAGAATTTTCTCAAAGTAGCGCCCTTCTGGCTTGCTACCCACCGTCCATTCCACTTCTGTATTGAGTCCTCTCGCAGTATATTCTTCCATAAGTTAGGAGTCTCACCGATCCTCTCTCGGAGCTCCTCCGGCAGCGCTCCTAGTCCCTGCCTCTTAACTTCATATTTAAGGACATCCTCCCTGAGGATGAGGTCCAGGGGTATCGCTCCGGCCAGCACTTGGACCGCCTCATGTGACACCGTTCTGCAGGTCTTCGTGACCCTCAGCAGAGCCTGTCTCTGTATGGTGACCAGTCTTCTCTTCTGTGTCTGCGTGAGGTTTCGGCTCCACGCAGGTGTTGCGTACCTCAGAATTCTTAAGATCACACCTTTATTTATGGTCATCGTTGCAGGGTATCTGAGGCCCCAAAATGCACCCCCTATCCTACTTAATCCATTGAGTGACAGGGTCACCCTATCCTTTAGATACACCAGGTGAGAAGTGGCATCGAATCTTCTTCTTATCCTCACACCAAGATATGTCA
>NW_027106990.1:125653-129251 GCF_000696795.3 Halyomorpha halys
AGTTCCACCCATCCCTACAGCCCACCTAGAAGGTTGAAACGGCAGTGGCCAAGAGACTTATTAAAATAAAAATGGATAATTGGAGTTCTGGCAATGATTCTCCACTCAGGTTGAGTGTTTGCGGCTTTAGCACACTTACTCAGCCTCCACTGGCTCATTACCAGTGATGCGGCGAGAGGGATGCGCTGGGATCTTTTGAGCTCAGCTCTACCCCTCACACGTAGCAGAAATAGTGGGCTCAGGGATCCCCAGGTCGATTGTGTAAATATTGTATATATTATTTTATCATTATGTTATTTTATTTATTTGTTTTTCAAACAGATAGTTTGATTATGTTCATTTTGTTTATTCTTTTGTTTCTATATATTTTAAGAGTTTTTTTTTTGTTTTGTTTTTTAGTTTTTTTATTTATTTTTTAATTTTTTTTATTATAGTATGTATGAGATCATTTATCACTATTACCTATTGCCCACAACTGTTTGGCAGATTGTAATATCTATCAATAAATAAAAAAAAGTAATCTTAAAAAAAATTTTGTTTTCAACTATAACTCCTAAACGGAGCACTCTATCATATTAGTTAAGCTTTAAAAGTGCATTAAATTATGCGTAGAATGAGTAACATAAAGTAATAATGTGGTAAAGTGGTATAGTGGTGTATATGTTGTATATCTGTTCTGTCTACAGACCAGCAATTGAAGACCAAGCAACTATCTGGTTTACGATCATATCACTTCGCTCCATTAATACGTTATGGTTCATACCATACATATGATTTTTCACTAGGATCCAACGCTTAGCATTTATAGGCGAAAAATCGAAACAAAGACCTAAAATTTTACTTCTTTTTTTGGTTTCGGTATACTCGAACGTATCAATAGAATCGAAATTTTAAAAATTATTTGCAAAGATTTTTTCGATTGACTGAACCTTATTCATCTGTACAATTAGTTAGCAGAATTAGGTTAGTCTTGTAGATTATTTCACTAATATTCTGATTAAATGGTGGCAGATCAAGTAATGATATCATTATAATTGTATATTTTTCAGTGTGTAGAAACGTCTTCTACCAACTGCCGACAAAAAACGCTGGTGAGCTCCCTGTGCCCCAACGTAAGCTTGAGTATGCTGCAATCTGGTATCACGTATGGAGCTGCTATGTACAGCTACAGGCCGATCACCTCCAATGTAATAGAACTCACTAGGACACAGGCTCTTCTTCTGTCTCTCATCAACTGTTTAGTCACTGGAGATGTGACGGCTTGTTCCGCCCTGGCCGAATGCTTGAACCGCAACCATCAACTGCAGTCCAAGCACCTCAGGCTCTGGTTGGCGGAGGACTTCAGATTCCCTACCAAAGACATAGAAAAGGCAATGTCTCGACTCAATTCTCTGGTAGCCACTGGAGAACTGAGCCTGCCCTCAGATGTCTTATCAATTTTCTTTTCTCTAGCTGATATATACGGGATCATTCTGCAATCGAGGGTATGTTTAAGTAAAAAAAAACTTTATTGACATCTACTTTTAATATATTAATTTTTTCTTTCATCAGAACTCGTAGCAGTACATAATTCTGGTAGACACCACAGATAAAAACTCCTAGGTGAACTACCTACAGTGGATACTTGTTTCCATATCCACCATAACAACATCTACGAAAGGTGTAATTGTTGCAAAATAAATGGTTTAATAGAGATCAGTCGTTTCAAGATCGCAAGTTAGCTGTTTCAAGAGCACCTGTTAATTCTAAAACAGCAATGCCTTCCTGAACGATGGCACGACAGGTGTTAGTCACCTGTCATGCCTTTTTTCATACAAATTTTTCTTGTGGCATTGTTATGGTTATATACCTAGTTTTGATAATAAATGGTTTTCATAATTATTTTACTATCATGGCAGATTGATTTTATTGAATCGATTGTCTTGAATAGATCTGAATCTATTAAAATAGGTTAATATGAATCGAATCGAAATGAATACGGGAAGAACCCGCTCTCTTGGGTTACGAGACCCACAAGGAAGGGAAAAAACACAGAGGAAGGCCCTGCATCTCCTGTGAGAACAGTGTAAGGGAGGCATTCATAAAATGTGGAATGGATTAGAGTAGGAGAAGAGAGTTAGTTATTTAGGCTAGAATCTACAAACGGGATTCTCACAGCACACAGCGTTAGAAGCAGGAATGACAATGATGATGATGTGTAATCAACAGATTAAATCTATTCGATTCTTATTGACTTATTTTAATAGATTCAGACCTTCAGATAGATTAGTTTTCTTGGCGTTTCTATCTGGATCCACCCTACGAAGATGTCCTAAACATCTTAGTTTGTGCTCCTCCAGAATGGTCTCGGTTGGCCTGACGTCGAAATTAGCCCGTATGGTGGTGTTCCGTATCCTATTTCTCCGTGTCTTTCTATTTTTCGCAGATACCTCATTTTAATGGCTTGTAACTGACTGCTGTGTTTTGAGGTAAGGGTTCACGATTCTGAAGATTAAGATAGGATAGGAAGGATGGTCGATTTATAGACGGCTAGTGTGGTCTGCTTTCTTACCTCTCTACTTCCTGGGAGACACCGTCTGACTATACTGAACATCTTCCCTGCTGCTCCAATTCTTTGTCAATGTAACCACCTTCATTGAGATGAGCTCCTAGATATTTAAAACTCGATATGTTCTAATCTCTGTCCTCCAGTCAATATCCTTCGAGGTTTCTTTCCAATTCTCATGCATTTAGTCTTCCTCAGATTAATCTTCATATTTATTGTTGATAATTCCTCTTAGAGGACATTAATGTTATGTTGGAGGTCTCAGTCATTGGCAGCAAGTAAGACGAGGTCGTCAGCGAAGACCAATAGGTAAAACATGGTAGGGTCCAGGTTTCTGTGCCCTAGCTGGAATTTCCTCATTATCGACTTGGTCCTCCTTAGTGCCAATTCTAAAACCATGATGAAGAGCAACGGACTTAGACTACATCCCTGTCAGATACCCAATGTAGTCTCAAATTCTTTTGAAATGGGGTTCTGGTTTTGATCTCATACCTCATCATTTTATAGGCTTATCACCGCCAATGTTTTTCTACGGTCTATACCCCGCTTAGACAATGCCCTCTCTATGTCTTTGTTCTGTCAAAAGCTTTCTTGAGTTCCACGAAGTAGATGGAAAGCTCTTTGTCCTTCTCAGCAGTTTTTTCTGTTATTTATCACATCGTGAAGGTGAGATCCTGCATGCTTCTCTTATTCCTGAAGCCATACTGTTCTCGTAGTTGGCAATCGACTATTCTCCTCACACATGTTTCTAGAACTCTAGAGTAGACTTTTGCAGGCATACTGAGAAGAGATATTCCCCGATGGTCGCTGCACTCCCGATTGTCCCTTTTTGTGAATGGGCACAAACATCGCTACTTCCCAGTCTCTTGGGATCTTCTTCTTCCAGACCAGGTTCAAAAAATGGGGGAACATCTCTTAGCCTTTGTTGCCCATGTACTTAATCATTTCCGGGGTAATTTCATCGAATCCAGCTGCCTTGCCTAGTCTTGTTTATCCGATAGCTCTTGGAGTTCTTCGCTTATGTAGTCTCCTTCAGCCCAAACCTCTTTCGTT
>NW_027106990.1:129486-130335 GCF_000696795.3 Halyomorpha halys
GGAGTACACGGGGCCACCAAACGCTGTCGAAGGCGGAAGAGATATCAAACATTATCAATAAGACATATTTCTCCGCCCTCTCCTCCACGTCCCTATGCACTCTCAGCAGCACATCCATAGTTCCCTTGCCACGGGTCGAGCCGAACTGCCGTGGATGACTTGCGGCACTTAGGATTGGTCTAAGGCTGTGGACGATCATGTGCTCCAGGACCTTACTAGCTACTGAGAGGAGGCATATTGGTCGATAGGAAGGCGTTTCCTTATCCTTACCACCTCCCTCAAGTCTGCGATCCTCCACTTGTTTGGAAAGTACCCCTTATCCAGACACTATTCTACGGTCTATACCCCGCTTAGACAGTGCCCTCTCTATGTCTTTATTCTGTCAAAAGCTTTCTTGAGGTCCATGAAACAGATGGAGAGCTCTTTGTCCTTCTTTGCAGTTTTTTGTCACATCGTGAAGATGAGATCCTGTGTGCTTCTCTTATTCCTGAAGCCATACTGTTCTCCTAGTTGGCAATCGACTATTCTCACTCTTGTTTCTAGAATTCTAGAGTAGACTTTTGCCGGCACACTGAGAGAGAGATATTTCCCGATGGTTGGTGCACTCCCGATTGTCCCTTTTTGTGAATGGGCACAAACATCGCTACTTCCCAGTCTCTATGAATCTTCTTCTTCTTTGAGACCAGGTTAAAAAAATGGAGGAACATCTCTTAGCTTTTGTTGCCCATGTACTTAATCATTTCTGGGGTAATGATCATCGAATCCAGCTGCCTTGCCTAGTCTTGTTTATCCGATAGCTCTTGGAGTTCTTCGCTTATGTAGTCTCCTTCAGCCCAAACCTCTTTCGTT
>NW_027106990.1:130385-146639 GCF_000696795.3 Halyomorpha halys
TCATCGAATCCAGCTGCCTTGCCTAGTCTTGTTTATCCGATAGCTCTTGGAGTTCTTCGCTTATGTAGTCTCCTTCAGCCCAAACCTCTTTCGTTCCGGGCAAAGCACGCCTCAATGTCTTTCCCCTCTAGTAGGTCTTTAAAATATTCCCTCCATCTTTCCATGATGCACTCTTCACGCCAGACAATGTTCCCATTTTTTTCAGAAAGGTTGGCCAGTCCTTCCTCATTCCTTTGAGCAATCTGTAAAAGTCTTTCTGGTTCTCTTTGCATTTTCTTCTAGCTTCAGAACAAAATCATCTCAGGATCTTCTCTTCATTTGAATTACTACTAATTTGACTTCACCTCTCCGATTTTTGTACGTCTGATAAGCAGTAGAGATTTTCTAACTGAGGTATTTTTTCCAAGCTGTCTTCTTGTCTCGGATCACCTTCTTCACGCCCTCATTCCACCGATCTGTTCTCTTGAGACCGGATCCGCTGCTTTCCTTTCCGCAGACCAATTTCGATGCATACATAAGAATTTTCCTAAAAGCTGACCAGCTCCTATCAATGCCGTCGCAATCCCATGGTCTGTTATAATCTAGTGACATTCTTTCAATTTTCTCTTGGTAATATAAAGCCATTTCCTCCTCCTTTAAGCGGTAAGATTTGATTATTATTTTCTTAGGGTTCCTGTGTTATCTTTGTAGTTTCACTTCCTTCCAGAGCCTGTTTACGATTCGTAGATAATGGTTACTTCGGAACCTCTTTTGACTCTGGTAACCCACAAGTTCCGGACCTCCTCTTTCTTCACCAAAACATAGAATGTCGAATGTTCTAGGTACCAATTCGAAAAATCCGTGTTTTACGCTCAAAATCAAGTAAAAACAATCCAGCTCTATTCGTTCTGTATTCTGTAATATTTAAGGCTTCAAGGAGAAGAAGGTTATCAGCTCACCCGGTTCTCGTAGCACGGCTTACCCGACTTACCCCCTTCCAGAGCGGCTACCTAGGAAAGGTGATTCTAGGGTGTGACATTATGTTATGTGATTTGGGTATTATTTTGAGTGTCTTAGTGCTGTGTACTGAACTCGGGAAAAGGAGGAACGTTAATCTCCACTAGCCTTGTACTTAGCTAGCTAGCTAGCTTCTGCAGGTTTATTGTACAATTGTTTTTAATATATGTCACAATCGGTACTACTAATGAAATGAAAATGAAATCAAACTATATATAATTTTAATTTTTAAAAAATAACGTAACAACTAGTTTAGTTACATATAACTTTTCAAATCATAGTACCAATCAAATTAATTTAAAATAAATACCCTATTTACTTCAATTAACCCAAAAACCTACAAGTTCATTTCAATTAACGAAAACACACTAGTTCGAACATTTAAGTAAAAGTTTAAAGTTTAAATGAACTTTTTATTTTGTTTCAGGAAAATAATTACGATTTACTGCACGAACTAGAAGTTGCTGTGATCGATAACAGTGCTTGCGATATTATTGACATAGCCAATAAAGGGGGAAACGTCAACGGATCGACTCAGTCCGGAGACAGCCTCGTTCATTTGGCAGCGAAGACTGGCTCTGCGTCCGCAATTGCTGCACTCGGGTTCCTCAAGGCAGATCTTGAAGTCCTTAATAGTGCTGGTGCTACTCCTTTGGAAGAAGCTATTAAAAATAATAGTCCTCCGTCTATCAGGGAACTGATATTGGCTGGTGCTAACATCGAGAGGCATTTGCTCAGAGATAATTCTTACCTCCACATTGCGGCTGCTACTGGAAAAACGAGGGCACTACAGGCCTTAGTTGAGGCAGGACTAGATCCCAATACAAAGAACCACCTCGGCGATACCCCGATAATAGTAGCTGTCAGAGCGGGAAATGTTCAGGAAGCGGAGATCTTATTGCAAAGAGTGGCTAATAACAGTAAGATAGCAGAAGATGGAAAGTATACTCTCCAGGCGGTCATTGCGTCATCGAATGTTGATATGCTTGAAGTAATTTTGAAATATACAGTTTTATCAGATATCAGATTCGAAAATAATGACACGATAGTTCACTTGATAGCCCGCGTGAATAGTGAAATGCTCAAAGTACTGAAAGGTCATAGAGTGCCGTTTAATGTCAGAAATAACGATGGCCTCGCGCCTTTACATGTCGCTACTGATCCATCTGTCGTACGAACCCTGATAGAGTTGGGTGCGGATGTTAATTTTACTACAGTAAATGGGATGACGGCTCTCCATATAGCTTCGGCCAGTAAATCAATGGAAGTGGTAAAGGTTCTAGTTGAATATGGTGTAGGTGTAGACATACAGGATGATGATGGTATCACGTCTCTTATGGTTGCTGCAAATAATTCAATGTCAGAAATCCTAATTACTTTCTTACTGCTTAGCGGTGCAGATCTAACAATTAAGAGTAAAAGAGGTCGGACAGCGCTTCACTATGCAGCTGAAAGTTGTTGTATTGGCTGTGCATTAACGTTGATGGAGGCTGGAGCTAATGTTGATGATAAGGACACTGATGAATTCACTTCCCTACATTTGGCAGCTTATAATGGGCACGGAGGCTTTGTGACTGCACTGTTAGAACGTGGAGCGGATCTAAAAGCTAAATCAGAAGGAGGTATTACACCACTAATGTCAGCATCCATGAATGGCCAGTTGGATGTAGTGAAGATTCTCACTAACAAAGGGGCGCCTCTCAATACTGGAAATGATCGTAGCTACACAGCCCTACATTATGCAGCAAAAGAAGGGCGTGTTAGTGTAGTGAAAGTGCTGTTAAAACGTGGGGCAGATCTAGGAGCAAAGTCAGAAGAAGGTAATACACCAGTAATGCTTGCATCTGAAAGTGGCCATTTGGATGTTCTAATGCTTCTTATTGACTGTGGAGCAACTATCAGTGATACCGATCATTTTAGAAACACAGCCCTACATCTTGCAGCACGTTCAGGACACATTGGTGTGGTAACAGTGCTGTTAGAGCGCGGGGCTGCTATTGCAGCTAAAAATCAAATTGGCAGGACACCACTAATGGAAGCATCAAAATGGGGTCATTTGGGTGTCGTGAAGGTTCTCATTGACAGAGAAGCAGGTATCAATGATAAAGATAACGAGAGATACGAAGCCTTACATTTTGCAGCACAATGTGGGAACGCAGGTGTGGTAGCAATGCTGTTGGAACATGGGGCAAATATAATAGCTAACGGATACATGGGTAGAACCCCACTAATGCAAGCATCGTTGTTTGGCCGTTTGGAGGTTGTGAAGCTCCTCATTGACCGAGGAGCATCGATTAATGATAGCTCTTATGACAAATTCACAGCTCTACATTTTGCAGCACAGAAAGGGCATGCTGCAGTAGTAACAGCCCTGTTGGAAAGTGGGGCAGATCTAGATGCTAAGGCTCAATGGAGTAGGACACCACTAATGGATGCTTCATTTAATGGACACTTGGATGTAGTGGAACTTCTCATTTACCAAGGAGCAAAACTCAATGCTAGTGACTTCACTGGACAGACCGCCATACATTATGCAGTACGAGGACGGAACATCGAGGTTGTGAAAGTGCTGGTGGGTCATTGGATGAATATAACAGCTAAGGCTAATGGCAGCAGTATACCACTACTGGAAACATCATTCCATAGACAGTTGGATGTTGTGAAACTTCCCCTCAACCGAGAAGCAATTCTCAATAGCAGGGATGAAAATGGATACACACCCTTACATCATGCAGCACTAGAGGGATCACTAAGCGTAGTCACAGAACTCTTGGAACATGGGGCAAATCCAAATATTAGAGCTAATTTTGGCAGTACACCACTAATGTTAGCATCACTTCAAAGCCACTTAGATGTTGTGAGGCTTTTAATTAATCGAGGAGTGCCTACCAATGATAGAGATAACTTTGGATTAACAGTACTTCATTATGCAGCACAAGGAGGATATGATGGTGTAATAAAAGAGTTATTGGAGCATGGGGCAAATCTTAGAGCTAGGTCTGAAGGAGGTAGTACACCACTAATGATAGCATCAGAATTTGGCTATTTGCGCATTGTGGAACTTCTCATTAATAGAGGAGCATCTATTAATGATCAGAATAACTATGGAAGAACTGCCTTAGGGTCAACAAGATATGGAGATGTTATAAATTATCTGAGATCAATAGGTGGTGTTTAAGGAACATTTTTATTCAAAATTATTAGTTAATTAAACACTTCAAAAGAACAGAGAGCTGCTGCCACCTAACCAGGTGATGAGATGAGAGGGCAAGCCAGGGGACCAGAAGAGGTACTAGAACTACACAGCTTCAAGCCTAAGGCTCTGGCTCCCCAAGGCTGTGGGGATATATGTATACACACATTAAAATAAAATAAAAAAATGTCAAATGTTACTAAGAACAAAGCAAAACACATTGAAAATGAGCAATTGAATATTAGTATGACTTTTGTTAAGACACCAGAACAATACAGTCTAAATAAAACAAAAACCGATTGCCATGAATTTGTGATTAGCAGTATATACCAACTATAAGAACTTATAAAACTTATTGTATTCCGTATATGTAGTGGATTAAGTTTTTGACTTCAAAACTAGTTAACAATTATTTTTAAATATAAAGTGACCACAAGGTGATAATTAAAAAGAAAAAACACTTTCATTTATTTTATATTTTGGTTGATGAATTGGCACTGATAAAGTGGATCTAATTGTTGCTTCCTAGAACTCATGAAAGCAAAAAGTGTGTTCTCTGGCCATAAAAAATTAACTAGTCTTGAATATTTGGTCTTTTTTACTAATTATAATATTCACTAAAAATCAAATATGATAACTTTTGACAACAGAGATAAACAGTGAAATGTTTAATTTGTAATCATGATCAGGTAAATGTAATAAAATACAAAACAAAATCTAGCTAACTGAAACAAAGCTGGGAAGTTAAAAATTATTATGAAAAATCATCAAGAAAAAGTCATCTCAACAAGCAGTAAACTTCAGTTGAAATATCAACAACCAAGTACATTAGGACATTTATAAAAATTGAACACTTTAAAATGTAGTGTAAAAGTATGTTAATCTTTTATCATTTCAAATTTAAGTTCTTTTTATTTGTATAAAAAATTACATTTCTTGTATAAATAAATGATGTTTTCTCCTATTTCTCACATATTCCTGCTGAAATGAATTAATAACTTGCAATCTTATTCATCATTGCATGTATTATTTATGAAATAATAAAAACTTGTAGTCAAATGAAGTTTGTATTTTTATATTTTAAAATAACCTTAACATTAGAGAATAAATATAAACATAACAAAAGGGAAATAATAAAAACATAATAATATATGTAATTCTGAAGAAAGTAGACAGTAGACGATTGCTAAAACAATAGTTTATTATGAATAAAAGTTACAGTGATAATAAAAAATAAGATATTATATATATATAAGTAAATAATTAAGATATATATCTTAACTAATTTTTTTGAGGATATACATAAAAATGAAAAAAAATAACAAAATATATATATTATATAAGATATATATGTAAATAATATTCATAATTTAGCTAATTATAACTTATAACTGATTTTTAGTATAATATCCTCTTTTATGAGTAAATAGTTATTTTTTATATATGTATATATATTTGACCATAAAAATTGATATATAAGAAAATGGTCAGGGTTGCGGTCAAAAGAGCTGTTCAACCATTTGCTTTGAACAGTCCTGATGTTAGCATCAGGTTTGAACAGCCCTGCAAAGTCGGGCGAAACGTCGGAAAATAAATAGTTGTAAACTATTTTTATTTCTCTTTTGACAGCAACCCTGACCATCTTCTTATATAGATATTTTTTATGTATAAATGATTGTTAGTAGGTTTTATGTGATTTATCATTACATCATGTTTATTTGTAGTATTAAACCTAAAATCAAGCTAACCAATTTAATATTATGTTATCTATAATAAATATGTTATTCAAAACAAAACCAAGATGTTGACATGAGTCCTTTCAAAATTCCATTGAATCGTAGCCATATTGATCAGATTCAACTATTTTAAAAACTTTATTCTTCCCATCTTAATTGAAATTACAATACATTTAAGAAAAAATGGAAGTTAATAAGTGTTCAAAAATAATGTTCATAAAGAAAATTACATGTATAAACTCAAAATTGTTGTGCTACAATCGATGTTCACTTTGAAAATTGAAAGAAAAACCATGGTTCATGGAAGATTCATTGGTTAGGCGGCCTGGGAAAGATGAGGATGAGGAGGTCCCCATCATCTCTTGCTAGCTCAAAGGTGGACATCTTGAAAAGGGAGACATCGGAGAGTCACCCACAAAGAAAAAAAGGATTCTTCGTTTGGATCGCCAAACAACACACTTCAGTGAATGAGAAGTGAGTTGAAAACTTAGGGTTCTAAATCAGTTTTGATTTTAAGTCCACTAACAGATTTTTTTGTTCATTCTCTTCCACAGTTTTTCGAAACAATTCAGACATTTGCTGTATTAAAGTGGTTTCAGTTAGATAACTTTCTTTTTACTCCATTTTATTTGATTGACTTTGGTCTCCTACATTTAGTTTTAATTTCTCATTAATTTCAAATTCAAAATTTTCATTAAGTTCTAAGTCACAATTTTCATTAATTTCTAATTCACAAGTTTCATTATTTTCAAAATCAAAATGTTTAACCTTTCCATTAACATTTTCATCCAATAATTCCGAATTATTTAGGGTTAAATTAGTTTTAACTACTTCAATTTTTTCATCTATTTTATTTTCAAATCCCGTAATTTCAACCCTGCAACTTTCACGTAAATCTATATTGATTGCTTTAATTTGATCCGCTACATTTTTTACAATTTCATCTTGCCTTTCATTTATTTTATCGAATTTTTTGTTAAAATCATCCTTTATACCCTTTACAACCCTTAAAACCATCATTATTTGTTGAAGCATGGCTTTTATATCAAAATTATCATTATTTTCAACATTTGAATTTGCTCCCACTAATTATCATGGACACTATTTACAAAAATAATCATTAAGAACTCTATCCCCAGTTATGTTTATTTTATCCTCCATCATTTACTACATAAGTAATAAAAACAAACTCATTCAAATTTAACTTTTTTAAAAGCTGTATCCTGATTGCTATGACCTAATTTGTAAAGAATTAGGCCACACCTGTTGAGTGACATTTTTTTTTTTTCGGCCAAGACTCCCATTGGAGTCCTATACTGCCTAACCATGGTTGGGGGTCAAAGTTCTTCATTTTGTGGTACCGCCACGCAATGAAAAAAGTCAACGTCCCAGGCCGGATTTGAACCGGCACCGCCAATAGACATCAACAAATTGGTAAGACTGTATCTTAACCACTGAGCTATGGGCAGCCCGAGTGACATTTTATATAATATGTTAAAATTGTTTAAAATAAATAAAAATAAAAATTGCTAGTTTTTACTTAATTCTCATATCTTAAGTTTGGCTTAGGTTCAAATGAAAAGCTTTATTATTAAACAGATAAGAGAATTTTCTTTAAATTCATAACATGATAGACTCCTTATCTCAGGACGGGTTTCTAGGCAATCAGAACACTTATCTTTAAAATATAAAATATTCTTGACAAATTAATGTTTATATATTTAATTTTATCATTAGGGTCATTAACTGATAATGTATAAAATAAATAATGTAAAAATCTGAACCATTTTCAACCTCAAAAGTGAGCGCAAGTCAGTAGAAAAAAATGAGAACTATTCCACTCCTTTTGTTCTACTATGGAGGCTATATTTTACCTCCAAAATAGATTCATAAATAGTGAAAAAAAAAGTTTTATAACACCCTCACCTTGACCACCACCCTAGGTAAGGCACTTTAAAATTTTCTATTTTGTTTTTCCTTCAATCCCTCACAGAAAATTTTTGGAGGCATAGCTTGGAGAGGAACATGGCTAGATGGCTGAGGTAGGAAGAAGTGGTAGTGCATAACCCCCTAGATTGTTCTTGATTGCCAGCCAAACGCTTAGTTGCTTGCTTCAGTTCTACTTAGTTCATCTTTATGGGGAAACTGCACTGTGGTCTATTACCATTTCCCTCCCTCAATTCAAAAAAGTTTTAAGAGAGTATAAAAATTAATTCATTCTCTAAATTGTTATTTTTGGATGGGGAATGCTAAAAGTTTAACTTTTAGTGGATTAGAAGATTCTATTGTAATCTTTATTGATTCAAATTGTATGTTTAGGAACATTACAATATATTCTATGGTTGCTATATGTGTTAAATTAAAGTGTATACAAGAATGGAGGTACCTCTCTATCAGGACATACAAATAGTTCCTGAGGGGCTTGCCATCCTTACGAAATGAAGTTGAGAAAAAACCTCAAAATGTGAAAATTTATGCAGTAATTCCAAAATGCACAATTTCATTGAATTCGTGACTAGTTTTAATAGAACATCCTAATCATGATTCAAATATCTGCATAAGTTTGGCTGAACATGAAGCTAGGGAAAGAAAAGATGTAATTGCACAAAAATCTGGTCTCTATTTATCAGTATTGAACTTTCAAGATTCCCTTTGTCATTTAGATACTTAAATTTATTTAAATTACTTACTTTTAGTTATTTTTTATGGCATTGTCCTTTATTAAACAAATTTTTATCTTAGATATTTTATCTATTTATGAAAATAAGTAATCAATGAATAATTTAACATTCTTTAAATGATTACCAAGACAAATTTGATATCTGCTGTTAGACAGAACAACTTAGTCAGAGCAGCCCTTGGCATCTGGTGTTAGATCTGATCGCTGTGACAGGTGGGATCGGACACCTCTTCATCTGGCAGCTGAAAGAGAATATTGTCATCTGCTCTTAGCGATAGGAGCTACAGTCAACAGTACAACTGTAGCCGACACTCTGCATTATGCAGCATCAAGCGATCATCTAAATTGTTGTCTAAAATTGCTGAACAATATTGCCAATCTACATGTGAACACCTGTTGGTATCTTACACCAGTTCACAAAGTGCTGGAGCGTAGACATGTTGCAGTTGCCAACCTTATTAAATCAAGATGTTGTTTCTGAATTGAGATTTAATTGCTCCAAAATTAATAATCAACTACCAATTGTGGCATATTCTTTTTTTTTGATATTGTGATTATGAACTAAACAGTGATAAAAACTTTTCTTTATTCAAATGAATAAAGAATGATCATATTGCTTCTAAGCAAATCTTAGTGAGAACTAAAAAATAATTATAAGGAATGGTTTATGTCCAATACTTTTATAATTCTATACTGTGCAAATGAATAAATAATTGACTATGAGATCTTTTTTAGGTGAGTAGTAATAAGTGATTTTGTAGTAAATAGCATATCATTTTTTGGAAGTTTGTTTTTCAGTTACTGAAAATGGTTATAAAATTTTAAAAGAATTATCAACTGTATTATTTTAGTGTAACATGTTGAATAGTTTAGCTAGTTAGTAAATACTATAATCAGGCAATCCCCCTCTACTTTAGTTAAATTCATAGTTTTCCTAATAGTTGTGGATAATTTCTTTGTTTATTATGATAATATTCTCAGTTTAAAAAAAAAAATATGGTTTTTAATATTGAAAATTCCTTCATAATAAACGTATGCTATGCTTTCTTACTTTGAATAGCTAGAGGTGAGTTTCATCATAATTATGGTTTTATTTACCCTCTCCCTCTTTGTCTTAGAATTTTTTTTTAAACCAATCTTATTGCACATATAATGCATAAAGAAAAACACCATTAACAATTACAGCTTCATGAGCATCATGCTTTTTGAGGTGGTTACAGATAGGAACAGACCAGTTTTATTACATAGATGTCCTACTTGACAAGGTAATTACCTTGGAATTCTTTTACAAGAACAACACAAATGCTTGATAATTTCTTTTCCTACTTATTACATTTACTAAACAAAATCAGATTCAGGACCTAAGAATCTTGGTTAGGATTATTTAAATGTTATTTGTCTATTTCAAAAAATCAACCTATCACACTTCTTAAAGGGAGCCCTTACTCAGTCAGTATTGAATTTTACAGTATTGATCATCTGATATGTGTATTGTAACAATAAAATTGACAAATAAAAATTATTTGATTTTTATTAGGAAGCTACATATTTTATTGAAGAAGTATCAATATTATTGTAAATTTTAGGGATATATTGAGCTATATTACATCAGTATTGTATATCTGGGAAACTAATTATTTTATTTTGTGGAAAGATAGTCCCGGTGGCGTTCAATTAAGGTATCAAAATAGTAAAAGAAAACTATTTATTGTTTCGCCCCATTTTGCAGGACTTCTTCAGGGCTGTCAGATTGACCGAAACAACTCAATTTGACAGCCCTGACAAAGCCCTGTAAAGTAGGACAAAACATTGGTAAAATATAAATAGTTTTTTTTCACTACTTTGATACCTTTGTTGACCAACACCCAGCCTATCTTCCTACAATCTACTTCATATGGCCAAATATCTTCTTCCAATAATTATTTTATTCTTGATCCTGGGAAAGATATTTGTGATCTGCTTCACAATTTTGTTTCATCTTGTTTCTACACAGTACCTATTTCAACAGGTTTGAAAAGAAGAAAGTATGACATCTTTGGTTGAAAAATAAAACTTAAATCATTCAAATAAAATATTCTGTTTGGATAAAAACATACAAGAACTTCTTTGATTCGATTATAAATATCAAATATTATATACTGGTGTAGGTCCAGTAGCAACCAGAGGAAGAACACATCTTGATCCTGTGATATCATGCTCAACTATTCGAATGAGTGGTGAGGGAACCCATCAGCCAATCAGAATATAAGTTTATCTTAAAAGTTGCTACCTGTTCCTCCCCTCCTAGCTCCATACTTCAGTGTGCAGACATCTTTTATTTTCAGAGTTATTACTGTATTCTTAAAAACTTTTTTGTTATAATTTAGTGTTTAGTTTATGTTCAGAATTAATCTTGTGTTTTTAAAAATAATTATTTGTTTTTTGTTTTTTCAATTAGAGAGGTTTCAATAAAATAAGATTATTTTTGTTTATTTATTATTGATTTTTGTCCAAACAGTAAGGCAATTGTTTTTTTGTTCTTTTTTTTCTTTCAAGAAGTAATTTTTTATTTTTCAACTAAAGAAGTTATTTTTTTCAGTAAATTAAATTATTTTTGATTGTTAAAAAATTTTTTTATTGTTCTTTTTGTCACACAAAGAAGTTATATTGTCCTTTTCAATAAATAAGGTTATTTTTGTTTATATGCGGGTTTTTTTTTCATTCAAATTTGTAAATAAAAATAACTAATAATAAAAAATTAGTTTTGTTTAATTTTAACGTTGACTAGCGATGTTATTTAAGTAAGGAATGTTATTCATCAAGTAGTCTCATGTATTTGTGGTAAATATTTTACAAATCAAATAATAGGATGCAACATGAGGCAACTTGTGGGGATTCCGTGCTAACACAGGGATTTTTCTGCTATATGAATTTTATTTGTCCACATAGCGGGAAATCATTCAATAGAGAATCTAACAGGGTAAGACATGAAAATGCGTGTAAAATCCTTTCGAAAATTGATGATTTTCATATACAATGTGATTTTGTTTGTGGAAAGGGTGGATAGGATACAACGAAAAATACATTACATGTTATACTATGTTTCTAAAAATTAAAAAAACTGATTCATGGACTCACATCAATTCTCGTCTGACATCCCCGATTCCCAGGCACGATTGATCCCTCATAAAATCACACACAAATTCGATCGGGCGCACTATTTTACTGTACCCACAATGACGTAGGATTCAATCCAAAAATATGTAATTTGAAAATTAAAACTATTAAATCACTAAGGAAGTGAGGGCAGGATTAAGTCAGCTTTCCCATCGATTCGCCAGAGCTTACAATTAATTAAATATAACAGATCATAACTCAAACAAATATACAACTTATATTTTTTATGAATATTGTAATAATAATGTATAAGATTGTAATAATTTATATGAAGCTGCAATGTGCAAACCCCTCCCAATTGACATACTTGAATGGGAAGACCCATCCTCCGTGCCATCATCAACGAATTGAGATAATACGTTCGGTTATATTTTAGACGTCGATTGTCGTATCCATCAGATCTCCATAACACTCACAAGACCACCCTTTTTTACCAGAATGTACTAACTTCGAAGATAAAAACCTATTTTAAAAGTTAATTGGTCAGAACCATTTATAATGAATATTTAGCAGCGGTGTACTTGAAAAATACAAAATTAAAGTTTGACTATTGAAATTAATAAAACACTGCTTCCGTCTTGCGACGACATGCGAGTCGTATTAGGAAATGGAATACTTTAGCTTTTGGACATTATCAGTTAAAATATTAGGTGCAACCAATGGCCTCGGGCCTCATATATAAATCGACATTAGGTGTGTTGGATAATTCATTTCTTTTTTTTTATTAATCCTTATTTTATTAAAGTATCCATTGCTTTCCTGTTATTCATCAATTTTCTATGTTTTATCGCTATTTTATTACTGTATCAATCTTTTGTTTACTAATTTTAATAAATTTTATTTATTATTTTAATAGTTTATTTATTAATTTTAGTGATTTTCGTAATTTGAGTGATTTTTATTTTAAATATTTTAGTCAATCGTTTCATTTTCAATGCCAATATATATTTCAAATACATGAACATATTCATCATTCAAACTCATCATCTTCCAATTCATCCATTAATATATTTTGGGCATCTCATTTCCTGGTTAAACTACAACCTTCAACTTTTTAATATTGTTTATAAAATTGTGCTTTTAGTTTATTTTATTACACTTTTTAGCATTTTATAAGTGTGATTTAATTTTTTGGTATGTAATAACTCATTTTATTTTATATTACTAGGATTTTTATTGATATTAGACATTGTTATTGATTTTAGATATTTTTATTAATTTCAGATATCTTTTATGGATTTTAGCTATTTTTAGTGTGTTTTATTCATTTTTTTTTTTACTTTTTAGCACCTTTTAACCTAGATTGGAAGTTTCGAGAAGTTTTGGCATATTGAGGACATACACTCCGCACTAATTTGTACATTTATTCTGGGTGTGCTGGAATATAGATTACACATACCCGATCCTCCGGCAGCTCGATCCTAATATTATAGTTTTAAACCACCTGGAACCCACGTGAATAATCATTATAATAAAAAAAATAGATATAAACCCCAATATGGATAAAGTAGAAGAAAACGATGAGTTCTCAGGAGGAGAGTGATTTTAAGGGGAATCGACGACCTGTGGATAGTGTATTTAATCGAACTTTGTTCATTCTCCAAAGTAAATAGGTGGCATAAGTATATTCCAACTATAATTGACTGTTTTTCAAAAATGGCTCGGTTATTTCCATTAAAGTCAAAATCTGGTAAAGAAGTAACGTTAGCTTTCGAAAAGTTTCTTACCCGGTGTGATAGAAACCCCTGTAACTTACAAGGAGTTCTACAAACCTTTTTTTTTTAAATTAATTACATCCAATATGATGAATCATTACTCTACTTTTAGTATTATGAAATCTTGTATCGTAGAAAATTTTTATTTTTATTTATTTATTTTTTTCTTACGCCACAGGAAGTGGGCTATTACGCCATTTTCCCTCTCGCAGCCCATACAATTTGACTCTTTCTCTTAGTTGGTTCGCATCTCACTCAACATCCTCCAGACCAACACACACCAAAAGATGGTCCCCATCCTTGTCCCCCATGTTGCATAGAGGACATTTCGGGAAATCTACGATGCCAATTCGATGGAGGTGTTTTTGGAGCAGATCATGTCCTGTTACTAGCCGAAAACACGCCACTCTCTCAGCTCTGCTAAGATTGCCGGGGATTCTTTTATCCTTATCCAGTAGGCTCTCCCACTTCTTTCCTTCCGCTTGAACTTTGTGTCTAGCACTTGTTCTGTCCTTACAATAAGAGCTTATAAGTGATTTCACTGTTCTGTAGGAAAGTGGTAGAACAGGCTGGTTCTCTGCACAACCAAGTTTAGCCAACTTGTTAGCTTGCTCATTACCATCTATGCCAACATGGCCTGGTATCCAGTGCAGGGCTATAGCCCCTCCTCTTTTCTTCATGATAACAGCCATGTTTCTGCACTTTTCTTCCATGGGTGACCCTTCGGCACCTGGTGTTGTTAATTTTTGTATTAAGGCTTGGGAGTCGCTGAAGATTACCGTGTTGTCATTGCATTCAATAGTGGCTTCCATCGCAAAGCAGATAGCCTGCATCCAGCTATATCGCAGAAAATGTATATGAACGATATAGAATAAAATGTAGAAGCAATTAAATCTCCAAGGAATATGTAAATGTATTACAATCTATGAAGACCTAGTTAAAATTAATCCTCGCTCGTTTCAGAAGATATATTTTTCATTCTGGCAATACTTTCCCGTGCTTATTCCTTAAACGAGCCGTTTGGTTGACAGATTAAGCAATTCCAATTTCAAAAGTTTTCATAAAATTACTTTTGATAATATTTCTCAATATAGAATTTCAAAAAAAATTAGTAACTTTTTTAGGCAGTAATACATAAAGCTAACAAAAATTTACATTTTATTCGATGTTTAATTCTTATAGTATTGACATTGAAAATACTAAGAATGATTTAATGGATTTATCCTGTCAATTAGAAAGGCCCATATACACAGAGTAAGTAAAATATAAAAAAAATCGATTATTAATAAACTATGGTGACGAATAGAGGGGACCTTAAACATATATTTCTGTTGAAAACTTGAATAAAACGAGTTCTAACATGAGTTAACGTTAATTACAACAGCTTACAGAAAATTACTTTTGTTGTTAATATTTTTTTTTTTTAACATCTTTATTGAAATTTACAACTGTATATTATATAATACATTCAGTAAATTTGATCTTAGTTAAAATGGAGTGTTACAGACGTATAGAGAAACTACCCATTGGTAGCACTCTAATGACATTTTACATTAGCAGTTCTCGTGGCCATCTTCTTTTCAGGCGCCTCGGAGGATTGTCAGGAATGGAACATGATGCAAGGTAAGAAACTAGGGAGTTTGAGTAGTTAGGAAGTTTATAATGGAAGGAGTTTGGGCTAGATCTGTTACATAGGGAACATTAAGGTCTTTATGTATGATTTTATTTATGACAAAGTAAGGAGCATTGAGGATTTTTCAAAGGATTTTGGATTGGATACGAGAGGAATTCGAAGGTTTGTTCAACTCTATATGACCACATTGGCCTTATTGTTTAGTAAGTGCTGTAATAGTCGAAATCGATGTGCAGTGTCCTGTCTTTGTGTGGGGATTCCAGGTTAATCGTTTGTCCAGATGTAGTCTAAGGTACCGGATCTGTTCGACAGGGGTAACATTATTAAATGAAACTGTAGGGCAGTCGGTAGATTTACGACGAAGGTTAAAAGTGATTTTATGGGATTTGTTGGGATTTATCTTAATCCTCCAATTACGACACAATTATTCGAGGGCTGTATGTATCCAATATAGGATTGGAGATTTTGGGATACAATTAATAGGTTATTATTAACTACGAGAACACATGTGTCATCGGCACACGTGGCGAGGATAGTGTTAGGATTGGTTGGAATGTCTGCAGTATAGACGGAGTAGACGATGGAACCGAGGATACTACCTTGAGGAACACCAGCGGACTGAGAATAGAGAGATGAATAGGAACCATTGCGGTTTACTTGGTCTTATCTATCAGTGAGAAAGGGACGAATGATGAGAAAGTATGTAGGACGTAGGAATTCACGGAGTTTGTAAAGCAGTCCCGGATGTTAATATTTCTCAATATAAAATTTAAAAATTGTTCTTTTGCAAAAGAAAATAATATAATAAACTATAATAAATATATAAAATAATAAACATAGCGATCACAAAATTTACATTCTCCTCTTAAGCATTTATTCAATTCTTAAATCTTATAGAATGAAGGTTGAAAGTACTAACAATGATTTTATGGATTTATTCTGCCAACTGAAATGCCCATGTATTGAGTAAGTAAAATAAAAAAAAAATGATTATTAATAAACTATGGTGACAAAAATATTTATTACATTCTAACAGACTAATAGAATATGCATAGGCTCGTACCAGATAAACTCATTTTAGAAAATACCTCTTTTTAAAAAGTTTTTCTTCATTCCCTATTATCTCCTACAACTTTCTATGTTAA
>NW_027106990.1:146889-151252 GCF_000696795.3 Halyomorpha halys
TTTTTTAATTTTAGTATGTATGAGATCATTCATCAATATTACCTATTGCCCACAACTGTGTGGCAGATTGTAATATCTATCAATAAATAAATCTATCAAATAAAAAAAAAAAATCTTAGAATTTTCAAAATTATATTATACGTTTACATCGCTACTCTATTTCTAGAAATGTGTTTTCAGCCTGCAAAAGATATTTTTCCTCTTTTCTCCCTAAGTTAATTATCAAATTTTTTCATAGTTTTTATTCATCCATTTTTCATGACTAGTAAAAATGTGAATTGGTTAATTATTTCAATCAAACAAAATTAAAACTAGTTTAACGATCACCATTTTGAAAATTTGGCACTTAAGCCGTGTAAGACTATTTCAAAGAGGATTAGACGTAATTGATATTGACGAATACTAAATTGTACATCGACAAAACGCGTTTAATCAAAATAGTTAGAGCCGTTTTTCGATATGTCGAAAAAATGTAATAAATCTAATCTTTGAAGCAGAACTTCCATTTAGCCGATTTTATTGAATACGCTGCAGTGACATCCCAGGTATATACCAGCCTTAAATATGTAATTACAGTTCACTTTTTTGTTTTTGTGCTAGGCAGTACACAAACCTACACACTCACGCTTACTAGCGCGTTAAAATGATTGGCGCATGAGCAATTAGTTTTCTTTCTCGTCAGTCTGACAACTGTTGGCGAAATTTTTATTTTGTGAAAATAACTATTAATTTTTAATTGCAACACAATGGAAATAAAAATTAATAATTATTTTCAGTACCCGGAATTAATTAAAGGATACTCTGTTTTCAGAAACACGTACAGGATAGAAGTGCAGACTCGTTTATTATTGGCGAATTTCATATGCAACAAATGATGCGCACATCCCCGTTTAAATTGAGATAATGGGCAACCGGATGGAGGTTATCAGTGCGAATATATAAAAGAGAATGGAAGGGATGCAATATGCATTTCGCAGTGGATCTTCGCAGCGAGCGTTGTGTAGGTAAGACGTGTATAGTTAATGCCTTAGTATAGGGTGTATTAGGCCCAAACGAATAAACGAGACAAGAAGTGGGTAAAAAAATCAGATAATGCATATCTTTCTTAAATTTATATTTTTATTTATCTAACCGTATGTATTATTAAACCTTCCACAATATAATATAAGTCTTTTATATGTATATAGAAGTATATGTAATACTTCTGGTCGAATGTTGTTTTAACGGATTGTGAATTAGAAACAGACTAATTGACATTTATCAAGTTGGGTGAGCTAACTATCAAAATACGGGGAAAATATTAAATAATTTCCTACATTTTTGTCCCAGATTTCGCATAAGAGCATCCTCTCTAAATCCAATTTTGTCCAATCTAATCGTAACCAGATAAGGATATCGGTGTAAAATTTTGGAATAGTTCTAAACATTCGTTCAATTATTTATGTTTTTAATTAATTTTTTCCATTTTTTACATAACTTGAAAACCACACACTATTTGAATATTTTATACCTCTGTGAAGTTGGCCCCCCATCCTTGAAATATTCCAATTTTTTTTTTTAGTTCTAGTAGTATCCACAAGAGTTCTAGAGTTCTCGATGATTTATAGGAATAGTTCTGATGTTTAAAACATCAATAATACCGCTCAAATGCACGCGCGTAAAATACGTATATTACATTAGGGATTTATTTAATAAGGATAATTTTTAGAACTCTTGGGGACCAACAGAACTACCAAAAAAATGAAAAAAAAAATTTTGATCACGAATTTTTCACCTAAGAAATCGTAAAAATTAAAAATTCTCAGAGTTCTAGTAGTTCCTATATAATATTCAAAGTTCCCAATAAAAAAAAAGAATTACTTATGTTGTTTAATTTTTAAAAAATACCAATTAAACATTACGCAAGATTTTTGTGCTTCGCAGCCCCTCATCTTTTTTGCAGGCATCATTAGGGATTTATTTAATAAGGATAATATTTAGAACTCTTGGAGGGGGGGGGCAACAGAACTCTCAACAGAACTCCCAAAAAAAATAATATCGTATTGTTGCCAGAAAAAAAGATAAACTGTCTGATTTCGACCGATTTTTTCGACTTAGAAATATTTTTGAAGCGAATTTTTTTTTTTTTCGAGAGTTCTGATCGGAGTTCTTTTGCCCCCCTCCCCCTCCCCCCACGAGTTCTAAAAATTATCCCTATGAAATAATATCGTATTGTTGCTAGAAAATAAGTTAGACGGTGTCAAATGTTGCACAAATGTCGTGCGTAGTTTTTAATTGGTATTATTCTGGTATTAAATAACTTAAATGTTTCTTTTTTTTTATTAGAAACTTTAATCCCATATAGTAGCTACTAGAACTCTAAGAAGTTTTAATTTCTACGACTTCTTAAGCCAAAAATTTGCGATCAAAAATTTTTGGAAAAGTTTTTTTTCGTTTTTGGGAGTTCTTTTGGCCCCCTAAGAGTTCTAAAAATTATCCTTATTAAATAAATCCCTTAATGTTACCAGGAAAATAGATATACAGTGTTAAGTTGCACAAAATACGTATTTTACACACGTGCATTTGACCGGTATTATTGATGTTTTAAATATCAGAACTATTCCTATAAATCATCGAGAACTCTACAACTCTAATGGATACCACTAGAACTAAAAAAAAATTTAAATTATTTCAAGGATGGGGCGCCAACATCACAGAGGTATATTTTTGTTGAAATGTCTTTTACCGTCAAGCAAGACTTAATTCCATTTCATAATTTACACCATAATGGAAGTGATTCGAATAACACAAAAATCCCAAGTTATGAGGGAAAATAAAAATTTTTTTTTCGCTTAATTTTTTTAAATTCCGAAAATATTCCTAGATATCCAAGAATAAACTCGTAATAAGTGACCTGAAACATAGATAAACGAATTTTGTCATTGAGTCACAACAAAGGTGTGAAGGAGATGGATGTAAACAATAAACAAAAGGACTGACAAATAAAAAAGGGACTGTAGTCTTAAGTTCCTTTGTTATTTGTTTAAATCACTTCATACATCTCCTTTAAAATTTTGTCTGTTTTATAGTTGTTATATGGTTTTTACATAGCTACATTTATTTTAGGTACATACCAATCTTACTTTCAGATGAATTTATATTAAACAACAAATATCATTTGCAAAGATTCATTTACTAATTAACTTTTGATAATTTTTTCAGACAATTATTTTTATCACACCTACGAAATGATTAGAAACATGTTACAGTTTGCTCTTGTACTACTGGCTACGTTCATGGTGACTTCATTGGTAAGTTCATTTGTTTAAACTATTTTCTCTTAATTCTTATTACAAATAAGGGCGAGGTTAGGTAATAGGGTTGCACGATGCCATTGGATGCGCTAAAAGAAATATTTGTTTTAAGAAGAAAGAAAATATTTTTGATAAGTTAAGAAAAATCTTTTTTTTTTCTGATTTTCTTATAATATACTTATTTTACAAACTCGTTAATTTCTTTGACAAGTCTATTCATTTATTTATAGTTATTAGGGGTATTCATGATGTCATGTTAAATGTAAAAAGTTATTACAAACTAAATGTTAAAAAAAAAAAGTATAGGATTGCGAGCAGCCTAATTCAATGTCCATGTTAAATGTAGAGGAGCTCCTAGCGGATTTTCTAAGCAACTTCTTTTGTTATATTTACAACGTTAAAATCTCCAACAACTTCATCACATCATCTTTCCTTCACTTCACTTGTTTCCTTGTTTTTTCTCCTGATTAATTTTTTTCCGTTTCTTTATTATTATTTTCATTCATTACTCGATTAGAGTTTAAAAACAACACAAACCTAACTGGAACTACGAGTAACTAATCTATAAAAACAACGGACAAAATGATATGGAGCTCTACTAATCTATTGCGTGAGGTCATTCTCCATTTATCAGATCTATTAACATACTCTCAATCGTGTTAAATATTCCTTTTACAGGTTGAAAGAAAGAACTATTTCTTTATTTAACAAAACTTTAACATGTTAGACTAAAGATTATGAATATCCCTCTTGTTTTTTATAGAATTACATTCCTTTTTATGTTACCATATACATAAGTTACCACAAAAATGTATACTTCTGAGAAATACACTTATAAAGTTTTTTTCCATATTTTTCTGGAAAATTTATTCTATATACGAAAGCTGAAAGGTTACAAGGAAATATTTTTATATAGGTTTTATCAAAAGCGTCAGAGCCATATTGTCATTAGCCTATAGAAATTCTGTCAATGTTTGAAGAGATTTTTCTTTCAAATTGAAGCAAACTTTATCGTCTTAAAAACTAAATTCAAATCAACTATTCAGTCAGAACTAGTTGTTACAAAATCG
>NW_027106990.1:151587-156949 GCF_000696795.3 Halyomorpha halys
CTGTCATTCACTAATGAAGTATTTTTTTAACCATCTAAAAATTTCCTGTAAAGGCAGTTTCGCATTTTTCACTCTACTCGAAGATCGTTTTGCTATCTTATCAGCTCACTCATTGCCGTACAAACCCACATGACCTGGAACCCATTGGACCTTAAATTTGTTATTTGACAAACTATGAACTTCTTCTATTATGTTATTTATTAGGTAAGAGGTAATGTGTTGCCGATGTATATTTTTGAGTGAATTGCATACGGAAGCGGAATCTGTTAGAATTATGAGTTTTCTATTCTTATATTTTCTGTTTGCTATTTTGAAAGCTTCAACGACACCGTATAATTCAGCACTGTATATGCTAAATTTGGTGGGGAGGTTTATTATTTATTGTATATCCCGACTAGAACTTTGTTTTTATCTTTAGATGCATCTGCATAAATTTTTAGATAATTTTTATACTTTTCAGACAATATTTCTAGTGTTTTCTGTTTTAAAACTGTCGGTGGATAGTGTATTTTGGTTAATTAGGTCTGATTGGAATAGTTTGGAATTTGTTTTTATGTTAATTTTCAACCGTTTTAAGTTGATGTTTGGAAGTTTTGACCAAAATTAAAAAAAAAGATCATTTTTTTGGTATATCATGTACCGTAAATACGACATACTTTGATCGAATCAATAAATTCGTAATTTTAAAAATTATTTGGAAAGATTTTTTCGATGGGCTGAACCTTATTCACCGAACACCTGTACAATTAGTTGGCAGAATTAGGTTAATTTTGCCTTGTAGATTATTTCACAAATATCCTCATTAAATGGTAGCAGATAAAATAATAATATAATTATAATTGTATGTTTTTTTTTTTCAGTCTGTAGAAACATCTCCTACCAACTGCCGACAAAAAACATTGTTGAGCTCCCAATGCACCAGGGTAAACTTCAGGTTGCTGTTACCTGGTATCAGGTACGAAGCTGCTGCATATGACTTCAGGCCGACCACCTCCATTGTAACAGAACTCACTAGGACGCAGGCACTCCTCCTGTCTCTCATCAACTGTTTAGTTACTAGAGATGTGACTGCTTGTTCCGCCTTGGCCGAATGCTTGAACCGCAACCATCAACTGCAGTCCAAGCACCTCAGGCTCTGGGTAACGGAGGACTGGAGATTTATCAAGGACAAGGACATGCAAAAGGCAATGTCTCTGGAGGCCACCGGAGAACTAAACCTGCCCTCGCATGTCTTAACAATTTTCTCTTTCCTTGCTGATGTCTATGGGGTCATTCTGCAATCGGAGGTAGGTTGGACAAAAAAAATCTTTAAAATTTACCTTTAATACATTAATGATTTCTTTTATGAGAACCCGTAGCTATATACACTCCATCCCGAGTATATAAGGAAGATAGACATCACTGGTAACTCTTGAACTACCTTCAGTGGATACAAAAACACCTATTATTTCTAGAACAGATATACATTCATGATCGATGGTTTCAGTTGGAACAGTTCTTAGTCACCTCATAAAAATTTATCTCGGACGCATTGTTATAGTTACATACCTAGTTTTGATAACAGTGGTGTAATACAATTAATTATATTACATTAAAGGCTGTTATGTTTAATCTAGATAATAGATCCTTTGTTGAACCGATCCGCTACCTTGGTCTTCATCAAACAAAGGACTAACTTGGAATCCTCATTCTGAAAGACAGGAAAGATTCCGACTAGTACAGCACTTAGTTCACAAAATTCCAATCTATTATAAAAGACTGATCTACATGACAATATTAAGGTCTATCTGGACTTTAGGTTTTTTTTTTAGCTTTAGGAGTTTAGCTTTGTGGCTCCACTAAACCACGGATTTCTCTCGTATCCTATCCTTACAACCCAAATTCCGTTGTATTAGTCGTCAAAATCCTTCGTAAAATCCTCAATGTTCCTTATTTTACAAATAAAATCATTTTGATAGACCTTAATGTTCCATAACCACTACCTATCCAAACCCGCTTGCATCCTCTTCCATTTCTGACAATCCTCCGAGGTGCCTGAAAAGAAGAGGGTCTCGAGACCTTCTAATATAGAAATGTTATTAGAGTACCACCATTTGTACTAGAGCAATAGTCCTCAACACTATATAATACAATATAACGTGTACCAGCTACCACTATGGACATTCTTTTACGAGTCCAGATGGTGAGTTTTCAATGAAATACTGTATATCTTGTCTTTACATTTCTTTTTAAGCAATTTTTTTAGCAAAGGACTCCACGAATTTTCAAGTTAGATGGCTTAAATTATTCTACGAGAACCAGTAATCGTTTTGAAACAATTTGAGATGAAAATAATGGTGTCAAATTAAAATAACGAGGAACAACTTTTGGTCAGTATCATTTTAAACTAATGTTGCATTTAATATGCTTCAAATTGAGCCCTTTACGTTCGAAATTTTCCGAAATACAATTTGTTAAACATGAAAATGTTTCCCAAACAATAAAGAACAACATTTTGTAAATTTACTACAAAAACTACCATTCTTAGCAAGATAATCATCATAACCAATTTATTGTGGATTTAACGTTCTTCAAATCATTTGGTTTCTGCCCACCTTAAGTATTTGCTTTTTGCTATGTTAATGCTCATTATTACCAACAATAATCCAAAATTTATCCAATTTCATCCTTAAAATTTTACCATTTTTCATATTTAAGCAAATTGCAACACTTTAGACTTATTGGCTACAAACCCCTAAATATTCAACGGTCATTTAATAATATTTACCAAATTAGAACACTAAGCACCAAAATCATCTTTTCGTTGTTATCCTCATCAGACATTTTTACTAAAGAATCAAATTGATTGAAATAACATTAGAGATATTTAAAGGCTGACCTAAAATTTTACTGTATACCTCACAATTTTCATTGTTTTAATTTATATTATATAGATGAAAGACAAATCGGTTATATTTCATTGATATACCATACTTTTATATAAAATATTTGGTTCATTTAATCATGTAATTTTATTGATAAACTATTTTTAAAATAATGAACAATGGCTTTAATGATTAAAAGTTGCTTGTTAAAGAGTACCAAATACGATTTTATCTGATAAAAAATGATTAGTCTTAGATACTTTAATCCCACAGAAAAAGGTCAATATCTCCGGAATCATTGCATATCCAGATGACCCTAAGCATACAAGTTTTAATGATATTTTCCAAAATAAATTCACAAAATTTTGTTCTTCGTTTTAGGAAAAAAAATATTACTGTTTGAAAAATATTATCTCGAAAAATGTTGAACATAAGAAAGATTAAGATTCTATCAGGGTTTAATTTAAAGATTGTTAAACAATATTAAACACAAACAGTTCTATTTGAATTCAAATTTTAGCGGATTCACTCTATTCCAAAATCTGTGATAATACTTTTTATCCTAAGCTTGACAGTTTTCAAAATATCGAGAACTGAATCAAAAACGAGTGATAATTTTAATTTTTTAATGTATAAAATAAATCTTCGGTTTTGTGGCCTGTAATAGTTCAATAAGTACTTTTCAAGGGCATTTACCTTTCCTGTTGTGTAATCTAGGAAAAAATTTAAATTATTTTCTAAGAGTAAAGACGCGTTAGCTATTGACAAAATACTGCCTTTTTAAAAAAACGTAATTTTAAAAGGGATGTACAAAAATAAGAGAATAAAACCAGAAACTATAATGGACAAAATTTATAAGTAACTCAATAAAAAATAAAGAAGTAAATTCAAGTCACTATAAATGGGTTTCATGTATACACAAAAATGCACTGCACTACATTGTCACTAGACGGAATACGATAACATTAAATTTCCTTTCATTAACTTAAGATGGCATAAACCTCCATTTGCATCTTTTCTACATACCATAATTTGCACAATTTAATACCTTATATTTTATTAAGTTTCCTATTCAATCTATTTGTAATACATAAAGCATTATTGGTTATAAATCTAAAAATACAGGGCGGCCATTTTAAAAAAATATGGCACCCTCAAAGAGTGGTTAACTTTTTACTATTTCTTTGACATTAGAACGGTTTTACATTAGAAACCATTGAAAAAAAATTACATAGTTTACAATTACTTGTTGGTTAACTTGCAATTTTCATTGACTATAACATAAAATTTACTGTTACAACAAATTATTTTTGACTAAAATATTTTAGTTCAATTAATATTACTACATATTAAAAAAATAGTACATTGCATGTTGTAAAGTCTTATTCCCATCACAACAAAAATTTGACCACTGGAAATCGATTGTATCATGTTAGGGTATTCTTCGCCTGTGTATTGACTTCATTAACTCAAATAAAGTTAATACTCATTTACTACATTCATGTTTTAAAATGTAACAACGTTTCAGATAAAAACAAAACCCCGCTACACAGACACTGTTAAACACGTAAGTTTATTTCAAATAGGAGCTTTGAAAAAAAAAGGGGGGGGGGAGTATTCTTCACTAAATGTAGCGCAGTGAGCAAATCATAAATATTACTTTCATTAATTTATCATGAATTGAACAATTGTGCAGAGATTATGAGTGTTCCATTTTTATTAATGTTGACATTGAATCTTAGATATAGATTGGGCATTAAATAATTGATGGACTACCATTAATTGTCATTTCCAAAAATTTAAAGGAAAATAAAATATTACCAGTACAAGTTCAAACTATTTCCATTCACAAAAAATCACCTTCTAGCATTCTCTTTATATTATCCTCATTGTTGTCAAATATCACTTCAAAAAAAAATTCACCTTCTAGCTCTTTCTCTTTATATTATTCTCATTGTTGACATGACTACCAATACAAGAAAAAAACACCAATGATTATATAATGAAGTGAAAAGTAGTGAGGGTTTTTCCTTGCAAGAAGAAAGTAATGCAAAATTTGAACCCTTAGACGCAAGTAAAATAATAAAGATAAATAATTCAATTTAAAAAAAATACTTGGAAATAAATCCATTCCTTTCAAGTGATGTAATTTTATTGCATATCAACTTAAATATATTTGTGAAGTTGTCTATAAATAATATTAGTTAATTGGAGAAGATGGTCAGGGGGGGTGCGGTCAGCAAAGGAACAACATAAATAAACAAAAAAATATTTATTTATGCCGACGTTTTGACCTGATTTTCAGGTCTTCATCAGGGCTATAAAAACAAAAAGACAACAACCATCATTTAGAGAGAAAAAAGTTGATTAATAACTATGGACAAAGACGTAGTAGATCGATTACATTAATATTTATATACACACTAGCTGACCCGGCAATGCTTCGCTATTGCTATATTTGAGGGTGTATATAGATTTAATGAATATAGTTTGCTATA
>NW_027106990.1:157729-173712 GCF_000696795.3 Halyomorpha halys
CTGACCGCACCCCCGACCATCTTCTCCAATCAGTAATCTACGGTCAACTATATACACCTCAATATTACTTAATATAACAGTCGAGTACTTTCCACTACACGTTACTGCTCCTTCCAATTTTTATTTCTTTTTTTTATTGCTACACCTTATAAATGTCTTGTTTTTATCAATGGTAATTTTCTTTTCATAGCAGCAGTCAATATTTTTATTATTTTGTTCAAAAATGGATCTAAAATGTATATATTCATAGATTGTTATGTTATTTTTCTTTAATAGATATTTTTTTACGAATATATTCCATTTAAGTTATACACGGACCCAATTTTGTTAAGTCATTTCACTATCCGGGCAGAAATTGAATGAAATTGATATTGACATAACTGTATTAAAAAGATATGAACCTATTAAAATAGGTCAATATAAATTAATCAAATTGAATGAAATCGATTTAATCTATTGATTACACAAATTTTTTAATATATGTGTCAATTGACACTGCTAATGAACTAAAAATTACATCTGACTATAATTAGTTTTATTTTTTTGAAAAATAGCGTAATAAATAATTTAGTTCTATTCAAATCTTCTAATCAAAACACCATTCACATTAATTTTCAATAAAAATAATATCATTTATTTTATTAAAATATTTCACTTCGTTTTTTTATAAATTCCAGGAATAATCTAGTAAAAGAGAACAAATGGATTTTACAGTATAAATTCAAGTGTCATAGTATTTGACTATTCCACTACCTCATTAGGCCTATTCCAGACTGCTGCTTCTAAATTGAATAACTTCTTGATTTATTCATTTCATCTTCTCAGAAATCTCATTCACCTCAAAGTTGAAGCTTGCTTTATTTAATATCACTTAATCAATTTTACTGTTAATCATAATCATGGTTGTTATTATTGTTGTATATTTATAATAAACAAGTTCATTTCAATTAACGAAAACACACTAGTTTGAACATTCAAATGAAAGTTTGAAGTTTAAGTGAAACTTTTTATTTTTTTCAGGAGGATAATAACGACTTAGTGCAATCCAGGGATAGCCTCGTTCGTTTTGCAGTGAAGACTGACGCGCTGTCCGCTATTACTGCTCTCGGGTTCCTCATGGCCGATCTTGAAGTTCTTAACAGTGCTGGTGCTACTCCTTTGGAAGAAGCTAATAAAAATAATAGTGCTCCGTCTATCAGGGATCTGATATTGGCTGGTGCTAACATCGAGAGGCATTTGCTCAAAGATAAAACTTACCTCCACATTGCGGCTGCTACTGGCAAGACTAGAGAACTGCAGGCCTTACTTGAAGCAGGAATAGATCCGAACACAAAGAATCACCACAACGATACACTGATAATGGCAGCTGTCACAGCGGGAAATGTTTCGGAAGAGGAGATCTTATTACAGAGAATGGCTAATTACAGTTTGATAGCAGAAGAAAAGTGTATTCTCCAGAATGCCGTTGCGACATCAAATGTTGATATGCTTGAAGTAATTTTGAAATATACAGTTTTATCAGATATCAGATTCGAAAATAATGACACGATAGTTCACTTGATAGCCCGCTTGAATAATACAAGTAAAATGCTCAAAGTACTGAAAGGTCATAGAGTGCCGTTTAATGTAAGAAACAACGATGGCCTCGCGCCTTTACATATCGCTACTGATCCATCTGTCGTACGAACGCTGATTGAGTTGGGTGCGGATGTTAATTTTACTACGGCAAATGGGATGACGGCTCTCCATATAGCTTCGGCCAGTGAATCTCTGGAAGTGGTAAAGGTTCTAGTTGAATATGGTGTAGGTGTAGACATACAGGATGATGATGGTGTCACGTCTCTTATGGCTGCTGCAAATAATTCAATGTCAGAAATCCTAATTTCTTTCTTACTGCGCAGCGGTGCAGATCTATCAATTAAGAGTAAAAGAGGTCGGACAGCGCTTCACTATGCGGCTGAAAGTGGTTGTATTGGCTGTGCATTAACGTTGTTGGTGGCTGGAGCTAATGTTGATGATAAGGACACTGATGAATTCACTTCCCTACATTTGGCAGCTTATAATGGGCACAGTGGCTTTGTGACTGCACTGTTAGAACGTGGGGCGGATCTAAAAGCTAAATCAGAAGGAGGTATTACACCACTAATGGCAGCATCTAAATATGGCAATTTGGGAGTTGTAATGATTCTCGTTGATCGGGGAGTAACTCTGGATGATACTGATCGTTATAGATTCACAGCCCTACATTATGCAGCACGAGGAGGACACAATGACGTGGTGAAAGTTCTGTTAGAACGAGGGGCAGCTATAGGAGCTAAAGATGAAATTGGCAGGACACCATTAATGAAGGCATCAAAATGTGGCCATATAGGTGTTGTGAAGGTTCTCGTTGACAGAGGATCAGGTATCAATGATAAAGATTACAAGCGATACGGAGCCTTACATTTTGCAGCACAAAATGGGTACGCTGACGTGGTAGCAATGCTGTTGGAACATGGGGCGTCGATCAATGATACCACTTACGACGAATTCACAGCTCTACATTTTGCAGCTCAGAAAGGGCACGCTGCTGTAGTAACAGCCCTGTTGGAAGGTGGGGCAAATCGAGATGCTAAGGCTCAATGGTGTAGGACACCACTAATGGATGCTTCATTTAATGGACATTTAAATGTTGTAAAAATTATCATTCACAGAGGGACACAACTCAATGCTAGCGACTTCACTGGACAGACCGCCATACATTATGCAGTACGAGGACGGAACGTTGAGGTTGTGAAAGTGCTGTTGGGTCGTTGGATGGATCTAACAGCTAAGACTAATGGCAGCAGTTCACCATTGTCGGAAACATCATTTCATAGACAGTTGGATGTAGTGAAGCTTCCCCTCATCCAAAAAGTAATTCTCAATAGCAAGGATGAAAATGGATATACTCCCCTACATCTTGCAGCTCGAGAAGGATCCGTAAGCATTGTCAGCGAGCTCTTGAAACATGGAGCAAATCTGACGGCTAAGCTTAATTTTGGTAGTACCCCAGTTATGTTAGCATCACTCCAAAGGCACTTGGATGTTGCAAGACTTCTAATTAATCTAGGAGCGCCCATCAATGATATAGATAATTTAGGATTCACAGTACTTCATTATGCAGCACAAGGAGGACACGATGGTGTGGTGAAAGAGTTACTGGAGCGTGGGGCAGATCCAAGAGCTAAGTCAAATGGAGGTAGTACACCACTGATGCTAGCATCACAATTTGGCCATTTAAGTGTCGTAGAACTTCTCATAAATCGAGGAGCGTCTATTAATGACCAGAATAACTATGGAAGAACTGCCTTAGGATTAACAAGTTATGGAGATGTTATAAATTACCTGCGATCAATAGGCGGTGTTTAAGGAAGAGTTTTATTCAAAATTATAAGTTTATTACTAACACTTCAAAAGAGTAGAGAGGTGCTGCCACCTATGGGCAGCCCGGGAACCAACAGTGATTCTGGAACTAAATAGCTCCAAGCCTAGAGGGAGGCAGAAAAGAAGAAAATGGAAAAGAGTATATATATATATGTGTGTGTGTGTGTGTGTGTGTGTGTGTGTGTGTGTGTGTGTGTGTGGTTAGTCCCAATAACACGTATGTATATTCTTTTCTGTCTTCCTGTATATATCTATAAGATAAATAGAATATTTAAATAAGTACCACAAATAAATATTGTAAGACTATACAAACCTCTGTAGAAAGTAAATAAAGTATATATAGTAGTGTTATTTTACGTATCTTGTGAAATCAAATCAAAAAATATTAAATCATAAACAGAGCAGAAACATGGGAAATTTAACAATTAAATATTTGAATATTAGGACAATTTTTGTTAGGACAATGAAACAATGCAGCCTAGTTAAAACAAACACCGATCGCCTCGCACTTGTATTTAGTGATACACACCAACAATAAGAACTCATAAACATGTTATTTACCGTATATGAAATGGATTAAGTTTTTAAGGACTTAAAAACTAATTAATAATTATTTTTAGACAGAAAGAGATAGCAAGGTGATAATTAAAAAGAGAAAAAGACTTTAATTATATAAATAAATATTACAATAAAATCTTCTGATCCACTAAATGCTAACGTCTGTGTGCAAGACGTCTTACACGGTGTTCAATAGCCGAGAGAGATGACTTAGCGCAACTTGATAAACCAAAGTGTTTGTACCTCCTTCAGGAGTTTACTTCTCCTTAGGAGGCAGTGAATATTAACATACATAATGGATCAGTACATTCCATTGCTATTATTGGAAATATTTATTGGATTTTTATTACATTTCTGCCTTCTCTGGATCTCTTCTCCTTCCTATACCTTTTCTCCTTTCGACAGGACTTACAGCGAATACCTGTAGAACATACTTCCCCTTTACGACAGAAAACGGAGTGAAGTTTCCTTCCTATACTACACTAAGGACCTACAGCGAGTACCTATAGGACTTGGCATCCTTTTCACGACTATAAGCTATTACCTTACGAAGTGGAGTTTCCAATCAGTGAGGATTGATTTACTGTGAGTACCCGTAAAACTCATCCTGTCAATTCAATTCCTAGCTAGCTACATAACCCATTGGTCGCGCATTGTCGAACCCTTCTGATGTACTAGCTAATTTACAACTTCAATTGGAGTCAAAACTAGTTATTTATTCTCAACCTCCTCGACAAGACATTCTAATTTATCGTTTTTTTGAAGGTAGAAGTTAGGTGTTAGAAATTAGCAGTATTTAAGAGACTAAAAATTGTAAATTTAAGTACATATCGCACTAGTGTATCTAAAGTGACACAACTCACAATTCAAGACAACTGACAATGTGACACTCTTGCCTATAGAGGGGGAATAGCATTAAGCCAGCAAGAGTGACACAAGTACCCTCTGGCGGACAAGCTCTGAAGCTAGGCTGATACAGGTTTGATGATTCATAAAGATATATTTACCAATTTCTTTCATAGTCATAACTCAAAAACACCGATTTTTGAGTTGTATCACTTTAGAAATAATAGGGCGATATATACAATGTATTTAGGCGTAAGAATACATTATACTTAAAGGTATCTCTGGTCGGGAGAGAAAATTGTTTCGAATATATATTAGAGTATTTTGTAATGATGAGTTAATAGTTGACCGTGAATTTATATGAGAAGACGATGCTTGGGTTGCAGTCAGTGAAGGACACAAATAAGTATAAATTTTATTGCCAACGTTCCGTTCAGAATCTCAAGCCTTCATCAGAGTCGCTTGGACGAGATCTTCAATCCTAGTCATTACATGGATTTAAAGGCGGATCCACATATTGGCCGATCACCTTTTATTTTAATTTTCAAACCTCTTTATTTTTCATATAAATACAAATACAAATACATAATATATATAATACAAAAAATATACAATACATATATACAATTTATCTTGTTTTGCCTTAAGGCATTATAAGATGAACAAAACACGGTCCGCTGAAGGCGGTTTTTCATATTTAGTGGCTTGATAGAGGGAGGCTAACATAGAATGGGGAGGGACCATTCCGGCTGGTGGTATTATGATGTGGGTGACTTCAGGCTGCAGAGCTAGAATTCCTTCCCTCGGCGAGGACGTCGACCAAGGGGACCGTGCTTTGCCACCTCCCAGGTCTCGGTGGAGGAGCGATTTCTCGGAATAGGGGATTGGCACAGGCTTTCAGCCCATCACAGAATTTGATGTACCTACGACCCATGCATTCCGGCACAGATAGGAGTTGGAGCTCCTCGCGGATTACTCCATTCCTGGCCCGTTGGAGTGTGGTTCCTCTGACTGTTCGCTGAAGGAGGGAATTCTGGAAGTTCTACAATTTGGTTAACGTGGTATTGTAGAGGTGTCGCATGAGTGGTGCATCATAGAGCAGGGTCGGACGTAAGATGACCTTGTAGATCTTCAGCTTGAGGCGGAGCGAGATCAGCTGTGAGGTGAGCAGGTGATAGAATCTATACAACTTCTGTTGGGCCAGCTTAAGTCTCTCCCTGACGTGACTGGAAAGGTGAGATGCCTGTCGATAGTCACGCCGAGGTAGAGGATGCTATTAGAGAGTTTCCGACCCTCACCATCCACAACGAACTGCTAGGGTAGCCTGCTCTTCTTCCCCTTCTGGAAGGACATGACAATGGTATCCGTCCTCGACGGATTAACCTTTATGCCGTCCTTCTTCAGAGCAGCAGCGATGGTGGCAGAAGCAGTTTGTGCATAGTGTAGGGCCAGTTCAGCTCTCATCCTGGAAGCATAGCCACCGATGTCGTCGGCATAGTCTGCTACCACTGCATCTCGATACTTGATGGCGACTACTGGTGCCGTGGAAACGACGAACAGTAGAGGTCCAAGCACCGAGCCTTGAGGTACTCTGCAGGTGGTGGGGACTGGAGGCGACAAGTCTTCACCAACTCTTACGACGAATGATCTTCCACTCAGGTAGTTTCGTACCAATCGACATAGGGCGGTAGGAAACTTGAACTCCTCCAGTCGGTGGAGCAGCAGCGGGTGGGACACGGTCTCAAGCGACTGGCTGCAGTCCAAGGAGATAAAGGTGGTCGCATAACTGTTCTTCATCCGCTCTATGGTGTGGGCTTGCAGCTTCACCAGGTGATGATCGTATGCGACACTTCATTGGAAACCAGTCTGCTCAGGTGGTATTACATCGGCTTCCCTGCAGTGCTCCATGAGATGATGATGTCGGAGCCGCTCGAAGACCTTGCTCATGAGCTAGAGGAGGCTGATCGGGCGATACTGCTCAGGGGAGTCACCCTTCTTCCCAGGCTTGAGTAGGGGTACTACGATCGCTCGTTTCCAGGCCGCTGGGAAGTACGATATCCGTATGCACGAGTTGAAGATGTTCAAAAGGACATGTGTTCTTCAGAGCTGGTCATGCCAGAGCGCTGTCTTCCAATCACGCGTGAGGGAGGCTATCTGCCGGGTCATCGCATTGATGGCCGGTTTCAAGCTGTAGTCACACGTGCGCAGGAAGACATTGCGTAGGTTGTTCCTCTGGCCAATCAGAGTGAGGTTGTGCTTCGGTGGCTTCCTGATGGCGTTGGGGACAGGAGTGAACTTCGGGATGTTGGTGATTGCCTCCACTGCTGATTCCACCTCATCCGGAGGACGGTATTGCACTTTGGCTGGTAGTGCTTCAGTAACACTTGACCTGTAAACTTTCCAGTCGGCCCCGTGGAGAAGAGATTTGCTCGCAGGTGGTGTAGCGGGCGTACCTTCAAAGGGGCCGCTCGCCACGAATCGGAGGCTTGGACAAATTCTTGGTAAACAAAGAGCGGACCATCCACATGTCAGTTCTTTTAAGAGAAGCAAGCATGGCGGACGTATAAGTGGTTCCAGCTATTGCACTGGGATTATATTATTTTTATCACAAAAAAAAAGAAAATGAAAGGAGATTAAATATAAATAAATAAGATTAAATATAAAACTTATTATAAAAAGTAACAGCAAACACCTTTAACCTCTTAACAGCTCTCAATAGTATCTAGACAAAGAACAATGGTGGAGATGCTACACGAGCGCTCTCACGAACCCCCTTTGATCTGGGTCCAAAAAACCGACTCTGGACGGATCGGCAACGAGCTTAGGCCAACTCGTATTAGCTAAGCCAGGCCCCCATCCACATGCTCGCGCATGTCTGAGTTCGCCACGGCTTGGCCAACATGTAGAGGCCCCTTAAGATCGCGCTCAAGCAGCCCTAATGAAGACTTGAAATCTTGGCCGAAACGTTGGAACTAATAAATGGTTTTATACTTATGGGTGTTCTTCACTGACCGCACCCCCAACCGTCTCCTCATTAGAGTATTTTGTATTTGAAATACTTGCCTTTCAAAATACTTGATATTAGTTTTTAATAAAAACTTTTCTCTCAAAATACTTGATTATTTTCTTTATATTTTTAGATACTTGTTAAAAAAGTCCTTTGAGTAAAAAAGTTTTGCCTGACTCTGATATCAACCTCGTAGAGCAATTCACGAATTCAAAATTGTCCATAAATATAAGAAACATTTAATGTATCTTGTATTTATGTATGACATGTTTAATGAGATAAGATATTAAATTATTAATTTGTTTTCAATTAACTGAAATGTTTTAATGATATGATGATATTTCCTTAGTGTTTTACGATGTTCGTTGGAATAAACTTGTCTCACATCTTAAGACTTCTATGTTAATTTCATTTGGTGTTAACGGTTTTTATGTTCAAATTTACATGTTAGAACATTAATCGTTATATTTTGTTCTATATCTTCTAATTAATATGGACAGTGAGTAAATTGTTCACATTCAATTTATGATGAATCACTCATGTTGTCATAATTTTAATTTATAAGATCTAATTGTTAAAAGAAGTATTCAGCAATACACATGATTTTTATTTCTTGCATATTTATACTGATAATCGAATTTGATTAAAACTTTCAAAATCAGAAGTAATTATATTGATATAGATTTATTTAATGAAGTATAAAATACTTTTAATATTGTTCAGTATTGAATTTTATATTTCTCTTGTCATTTACCTTATTTCTTAAAGAAATTCCTTATTGAATGTGTAATACATTACTTTTGTTTATTTATAAATAGCTCAATGTTTGTTCGTAGATTACAGGATGCTTGATCACATAAGCTTAAACACACTTTTTCTCTATGGAACTAAAAACCACTTGTTGCTTGCACTTTTCTCTGCTCATAAATATAGAGTTAGGCTACAATTTCAACATTATACTCACTGTTTACATGACCTATTTACATAAACAATACAAGGAACTTAAAATGTGGAAGAATTAAAGCCTGTGTGTCATACAATCATTTTTTGAATCAAAGAGAATCTATCACTGTAATTATTTAATTTTAGATTGGTGAAAATGGTCTTCTGTATGTAAGCAATACAATTCAATATATCTTTTGGCAAATTACTAAGTTACCTCATGCATTTGACAGAATCCTACTCAATGACCTACAAAAACCTGATGAGATGTGAACTTGTTGAAAATTTAAGTTTAATTAGTGGTCAGGAACAAAACAAATTTCATTAGTTATATTCAGTTCTTATGTTTAACAGATGTCCATGTTAAAAGGCAGTCAATCGACCTCTGCCGGCCCTTTGCCTCTAAGATGGCTGCAGCAGTCGATTTTACTATCACTTATTCCATCTATTCTCCAGTGGTCTGTACTACGGAGCTGACAACAGCACAAACACTGATGTTATCTCTTTTCTACAGTCTTCTTCAGGGAGACTTAGCATCATTCATTGCCCTTATCTCATTAGCAGATCATCTACCTCAGATGAGATCTTCATTTATTAGTGTGTGGCTAAGGGATGACTACAGGTTCTGCCAAGAGCATGTAGCCAAGGTTTTAACTAATTTGGCCCAGTTGATAATTAAGGATCAATTTGTAGTGCCACAGCCTATTGTCAGTGCTCTCACAGGGCTTGAGGAGAAGTATGACATCTTCAATTATCTAAACCGGTCTGGTGATACAACAGCTCAATATCTGTTAGCATGCTTGAATCCTCTGGTCACTAGAGCCACTCAAGTTGAACCTGATGATGTGCAGGTATCCGATACTTATTTTATATAACACGTCTTCATGTTATTTGTTTTTATCATGCTAATGTAATGGGAAGTTTTCAGGATATGGGTACTGATGCGAAACCAGAAACAGTGTCAATACACTCTCAAACTTCTTTCAAGGTGATTATTTGATCTTATTATTTTATCAAAAAAAATATTTAGTATTTACTATGGTAAGTTTTTTATTCATAAGAAAAATATATATTTATGACCATATTTAAATTAACCATTTTAAAAAGTAATAAGCAATTATACTAGCAACAATAAACAATTATATAAAGGAAAGAAAACAAAAAGACAAATATAAATGAGGATGAAAGATTATAAAAGAAAAATAAATATTAAGGTTAATAAAGAAGAACTATTCAGAAAAACCAAAATAATAATAACATAAGGAGCTCAGTTGATTAGGGGTCGACCACACTTTAAGGCAGAGAGTGAAAGAACACTTTTTCTGGTGGCCTCACCTGTCTACCTGTTGTTCTGTGTTGAGTTCCAATAACTTTGTTTACTAATATAATTATGAGTAGTTGCAGTTCTGATGAAGATTTTATTACATTTACATACATTAAACTGGTATTCAAATTTTTAATGCAAAATAAAGGCAGTTAAAGTACATATTATGAGGATAAATAAGAGTCTGTTCGAAAATTGCAGTAATTTCATTAATTTTAGGAGCTCAGAGAGTTTTGTAATTGGTCAGAAGTTTTTTATTGTTCATGACATAGCAGAGATAATGCGAACTTATCATGTTTTTGATCCAGAAATTACCAAGCTGCAAACTATTAATTTAGAAATTTTTATAGTTTAATGTAGTATGTACAAAGGGTACTAGGAGAGGTTTGCAACACAACTTTAGTTTCTACAATTTTTACAAATAGTTCCTGCCACACAAAATACATTTCTCCATCCTCTTAAACCGGTCTTCAAAGTTATCCTGCCACATTTATTTTATGATTTGACCCCTCAAATACTCTTCCCAACCACTTAAGAGGGAATCATTTGTGTAATGCCCCCTATTTTTCACTTGAGGGAAAAGTGCTAAGTTGCAGAGAGCTTGTAGATAGATCTGGGATGTATAGAGGGTGCTCTAACAGCTTTATTCCAGTACTGGGGAAATATTTTGTATGTGAAATATTTTGTGCAAACTTTGGAACAATGGACTAGACCATTACCAAGGTGAAGAAACCATGAGTCCATTCTTGAGCTTGGCCGAAGTTCCTGGAGAGCTTGCACCACTTACATTCCTCATTGTACCTCTAGTCTGTAACAGTCTTCTGCATTTATAGCCACCCACTTGTTCCACAACACTCCTCACAGTAAAAAATACCACTACCATTCTCTTCTTAAAAGAACTAGATTGCCAGACAGTCACAGAAGTATTCTCATCTTCAAACACCCAGCTTTGCTCTGAGTCTTAGTTGGGACACCACAGAGGTAAAGCCTAGTTTCATCACTGTTTACTATACTTTTTACATTAGATGCTTAATAATTTTTCAACTTCATTATTTCATTGCACCATGAGACATGCCCTATAATGCCCAAGAACTCCTGTATTTGATGGCAGGTCATTCCCCTGTCTGCCTCAAGCAATTTCTGAACAGCATTAATATTTTTTCAGTTACCAATGAAGCTGGAAAACCTGTTCTTATAGCATCCTTAAGTTCATAATTTCTTTTTTCAAACACTGGTACCTCCTGAATATCGTCGTATGATGTGGACAATCCTCTCCAAGCACAAGCAGCAATTACTCTAAACACTAGTCCACATTTGCATAGTTGAAGCTTAAAATCACTCTGTATAAAACTTTAGACCAGGATGACATCTCTAGCCCAGTGCTAGACTCGGTCAGCTACTGCAAAGGCTGGGGCATGTCTGTGAATGGGCCAGTAAAGTAATTATTCATTTTATTTATTCCTTTTTTCTCCATAGAGTCATTGCCATCTGAGAGTAATTTAGGATATTTTATAATACTGTATACTATTATAATGTTATATAAATTTTTGTGTTCATTAGGAATTTATGTATCAAATACTTATCCTACTAAGATTAACCACTCATTTGATGTGAAATTTATGATTGGATACATTTTATTTTACATGTAATATATTGAATATTTTTTTTTATGCCCAGGATTGGAACTTGGAAACAGAATCCTTACAAGTAAATCATTCAAACAAACCAGCTTGTTCAGAGGTAATTAATTAGTTATAGCTGCTTATCCAACCTCAGTTATATTTTTTTAATTTTAATTCTATTGTTGAAACACCATTATCTGGATTCATCTATCTAAGAATTCAATCTTGTTTGTATTATTATTCACTTAATACAAATTTCAGGACGAGACATCAGCATTAACTATTGAAGACCAATTACAGTCGAGGTCACTAACCCCAACACCACAGCCCCTCAGCGTTGTAAGTATATATTTCATTTTTTAAATTAATTTTCTTCTTTTTTTCCACTCTCTAGTATCTAATTGTTGTTTTCAAATTTCCCTCTTCTTCAGCCATTGCTGAGAATATTCACTGACCTGGACTCAATAAGCCTAGGAGTAGGCTCAATTTATAAAACTTTTCTGTTCTAACAATGCTGGGTGTTCCTAGCAGTACTCTTTCAGGATATTATCAGAAAGTCTTTGAAACTTCTAATCGTTTCCACCGGGACTAGTGCAAAATATTATGAAAAGTGTTGCTTTATATCACAAAAGGCTATGAAGAAACTCTGCCACCCTTCTTCTAGGTGGCAGAGTTTCCACAGTATTTACAAAGCTGTTGATATTTTCTAGTTATCTCTCCAACCACTTTACGTATGTTATTATCATTGGAAACTTCTATCTCAATGATTTTTTTCTTTTCTCCAGAAGAGAATATCTGATTTATTGTTTTTTTTAACAAGAAAATATTTTGATTATAAATAAAAGTCACAATAATTAAAATAAAATTATGTCTTCCAATCTTCCAGGCCCTATATAGACATTCATTTGTTTCACTTGTCTTCAACTTTTTGAAAATACACATTAACTTGAATAGATTATGAATTTAATCATATCAATGTAATTTAGTTGAATGAGCCATAGTTTAACTCAGGGTTTATACTTTTTATTCTACACAAACTTCATGTACTTATATTTTCATAATATAAAATTTAACTGAGGAGTTAAATGTGCAAAGGCATGGCAAAAACTGAACTCAATCAAATTTGATAGTATGATAATTGAAGATTTTATATTTATTATCATCATTTAGATATGGATTTTTACTAAACTTCAACATTATACCCTCTAAATTATTAGATAACCTTCAGTTTAATCATATAAGTAAATGTTTTATAGTTTCACATATACTCAATGCCACTTTGGCTTCTCCACTTGGGTTATTATTGAGTTTCCTTTAAACTGTGACCTTGGCCAACATATAAATTAGAAACTAAAATAATATAAATAATATTGACATTCAAAATTATAAAAATCCTTAAATTATGTTTTAAATGGAATCAAACAAGTTATTTATTTACAAAATGCAGCTAAATCCATTTTAAAAAAGAATCAAACCTATAAATTGTAAATAATTATCAAGCTTCATAAAGTTTAAACCTTTCTATTTTTATTTTGTTAAATTACCTTAAAACATTTAATTATGATAGACTATAATAATTAAACCTTCCTAAATATTAAATCATCAGATTTATTTGAATAATGATCTCATTTTTGACAACATCCTCCTTTTTTCGTTTATTTTTGTTGATGGTTACAAATTGTATGATTCAATTTTCCCACAACTTCCATGGATATAAAATTATCTTTACAATATATTCTTTAACTTTTTACAGATGCTGCAGACCTCTAGTTCAGAAATTCTATCACTGTCCTCCAGAGTGAGTATGTTCTTGTAAATCATTTACAATTTTCATCTTTTTTTTTTTTCCTACACCACAGGAAATAATATACTATTAAGCCATTTCCCCTCTTGTTGCCCAATATAAGTATACTTTTGCCTTGAGTTGGCTTACATCTCGTTGAATGTTTTAGGCCAATACACTAAAATATGATCTCCATCCATATTGCATAGAAGGCATGTCGGTGAGTCCGTGATGCATATCCGATGGAGGTGTTTTTGGAGATCATATCTTGCCACTAGGTGGAAGCAAGCCACTCCCTCAGCTCATCCTTTTTCAGTCCAACGTCTTTCCTTCCACTTGAACTTTATATTTTGCACTTGTCCTATCCTTATTATAATGAGAACTTATAATAGATTTCAATTTACCCTTTATTTTTCTGTTCAAAACTATAAGTTTAATAAAGAAAAAAACTATAAAATAAAGAAATTAATTTAAGATTAAGGAAATGTGGATCAAACATTCAATTTATGCTATTAAAACCTAAATCATCTAATTTAAGCTGAAAAGTGCAAAATATACTAAATTAAAATTGTGCAACTTAACCCAGTAAGACCAAAACGCATAATTTTGTGCAATACTAAATCTCTATGCATTATTCCATAGATAATGAATTTTATTGATAATAGATTTAATAAAAATGTCACATAATGGAATAAAATGTGCAACAACATGGATCTGGTCTCTACTTTGGATTTTCTAACAGCCCTGTTGTTCTTAAGGGACTTTGGTCTTTATTCACCTTCTGTTGATCAGTTTGTATTGTAGGGTACCTGATAATGAGGCGATGGCCCCGAAACATAAAGGATAAATTAAAATAAAGAAAGTTATTAAGGAAGAGTTATTCACTTCAACTCATTAAATAAATGAGCATAAAATATTAATAATGATTCCATAGTTGAAACTCAAAAATTAACACAAATTGTATTTCATTAAAAAAAAAAACTCAAAATATGTAAATTCATGCTGCAATTCCGAAATTCACAATTTCATGGAATATATAACTAGTTTTAATAGAACCTCCTCATCATGATTCGAATTTCTGTTTACGTTTGGCTTAATATGAAGCAAGGGAAAGAAAAGATGTAATTACATGAAAATTTGGTTGTTATTTATCAATATTCCTCAAGGTAGTATCCTTGGTCCCATCCTCTACACCGTCTATACAGCTGACATTCCAACCAATCCTAACACTATCCTCACCACGTATGCCGATGACACATGTGTGCTCGCTGTTAATAATAACCCATTAATCGTATCCCAAAATCTCCAATTCAATATCACAGCCCTCGAAGAATGGTGTCGTAATTAGAGGATTAAGATAAATTCCAACAAATCCCATTAAATCACCTTTACCCTTCATCGTAAACTTACTGTCTGCCCTACAGTTTCATTTAATGATGTTACTCTTACCCCTGTCGAACAGATCCGCTTGGAGTACATTTGGACAAGCGATTAACCTAGAATCCTCACACAAGACTGAAAAGACTGAAAAGGAAACTGCATGTCGATTTCGAATATTTCAGCACTTACTTGACAAACGGTCTAAACTTCCAACACATTACAAAAGACTGCTCTACATGACTGTAATAAGGCCAATCTGGACATATGGGTTGAGCTTTGGGGCTCCACTAAACCTTTGAATTTCTCTTGTATTCAATCCTTACAATCCAAAATCCTTTGTAAAGTCCTCAATGCTCCTTACTTTGTCACAATTAAAATCATACATAAAGACTTTAATGTTCCCTATGTAACCAATCTAGCCCAAACCAGATATCACTCCATACATTATAAACTCTCTAACCACTCAAACCCACTACTTTCTAATCTTGCATTCTCTTCCATACCTGACAATTCTCCGAGGCACCTGAAAAGAAGATGGCCACGAGACCAGCTAATGTAAAATGTCATTAGAGTGCTACCAATGGGTAGTTTCTCTACACGTCTGTAACACTCCAATATATCATAGATCAGATTTACTAAATGTATTATAATGTACAGTTGTAAATAGCAATTAATAAATATTAAAAAAAAAAATTTATCAATATTGAATCTTTGGGAGTCCATCTATTATTTGATACTCACTCTTATTTAAAAATAAAATTAATTTTAAAAAATATTGAAATTATAATTATTATTTAAAAGGAAGGAAGGTCTGGGTGCGGTAAGAATAACTCAAATAGTAAACAAAATATTTATTGTGAGCCAACGTTTCATCCCACTTTTCAGTGCTTTCTGAATGATGGAAAGCAAAAGATCTTTAAAGGACCATCTTCCTTTTATATATTATTTACAGTCAATCAACGATCTTCCTATAATTAATATTATCATTATTAGAGTTGACTATTAGTTAGGTAAGCCCAAGAAGTTATTTTTTTTATGTTATTGTCCTTTGTTAAATATTATGTAATAATTTAAAAATTATTAAAATAAAATAAATTGAAATTTTATATTTTTAAC
>NW_027106990.1:173821-190523 GCF_000696795.3 Halyomorpha halys
AGAAACAGACACTTTTACGATTAACACTTAATTAAATTAATATCTCTTTTATACATGTATTTAAATTTAGGTATAACAAACTAACCTATTTTACAATCTTCTTTTGTCGATTCTTGGTATCTTCTTTTCTATAATGCTATGTCCTACCATCAAAAATGGCTTCCTGTCCTTCCAAAAAGCTATATCTCTCCCACAACAATGGGATACCATAAAATAAAATCATATTAAAAACCCTTTATTAATCCAAATTTATTTAAATATTAATCAACCTTTATTTACTCAAAAAGAGCATATTACAATATTTTATCTATTCATTAAAATAAGTGATACATTAATAATTTCAAATTTTTTAGACAACTGCTGAGACAAAATTGCTATCTGCTGTTAGGCAGAACGATTTAGCTGGAGCAGCTAGTGCCTTGGCAGCTGGTGCTAGACCTGACTGCTGTGACAGGTGGGATTGGACTCCTCTTCATCTGGCAGCCGAAAGGGGATATTGTCACATGATTAATCTACTCTTAGCTGCAGGAGCTACAGTCAATAGCACGACTGTAGCCAATGCAACCGCTCTGCATTATGCAGCATCAAGGGGTCATCTAAATTGTTCCCTGAAGTTGCTGAACAACGGTGCCAATCCAAATGCGAAGAACCGTTGGGGTATCACACCTGTTCATAAAGCACTAGAGCGTAGACATGTCGCAGTGGCCAACCTTATTAAATCAAGATCTTGTCTCTGAAATGAGATTTTACTATTCCAAAATTCATAATCAACTCCCAATTGTGGCATATCCTTGTAGTCTGGCTATTGAGATTATAAACCAGGCAGTAATAACAAATAATTATAAGGATTGGGTCGAGTAGTGATAAGTGATTTTGTGGTAAATAGCACAACACTTTTTGAAGAAAAAAAAAATTTTCAGTTACTGAAAAGGGTAATAAAATTTTTAAAGAATTATGAACTGTTAGTATTATTTTATTGCATTTTTTTCTTTCATTAGTAACATCTTGCATTAGTTTCGCTAGTTAGTTCATACTATATTTAGCCTCCTCTACTTTAGTTCCTAATTTTTGGAGATAATTTCCTTAAATGGAGTACTTTCTTTTTTTATTATGCTAATGATCTCAGTTATAAAAAAATATGGTTTTTAATATTGAAAATTCCTTTGTCATAAACTTATGACATCCTTTCTTCCTTTGAATATTTAGAGGTGAGTTTCATCATAAGTACTGTTTTACCTCTATCTCTCTTCATTTAAATTTTTTTTTAAAATATTGTTTGAATTTTTTGAAAACCAGCCTAATGGCACATATACTGCATAAGTAAAAACACCATTATTTATTTCAGCTTCATAAGGGTTATGCTTTTTGAGTGGTTATGTACACGTATGTAATGCACAGATCGGTTTTATTATATAGATGTCCTACTTGACAACTTAGAATTCTTACACAAGAACAACACAAAATGCTTGATAATTTCTTCTACCAATTACTTTATTACATTGATTCAAGACAAAAGGACCATGCTTACTATTATTTAAATGTTAATTGTTTATTTCAAATAATCATCCTATCACACTTCTCAAAGAAGCTCTTACTCAGTCAATATTGAATGTTTCAATATTATGATGTTCTGATGTATAGATTGTTAAATAAAATTGACAAATCAAAATGATATGATTTTTATTAAGAATCTACATATTTTGTTGAAGGAGTATTAATATCATTGTACATTTAAGGGATATATTGAGCTATATTACATTAGTAGTATATTTCTGGGATACTAATTACTTTGTTCTTGATGCTGGGAAAAATATTTATTATCTGCTTCTCTTATTTATTTTTTAATGCTCAGAAATGATTTTCAGGTGTGTATTTGTATTTATAAGGATGGTAGTTTTTAAAACAATCACTCAAACCGATATTAAGCTTTATCTATAAATTGATTAATCTAGGAAATATTCTTTAATTTTGTATAAGATATTTCACTGTACTCATGTATTTTACATGATTTAGCTTAAAATTATATCAGTTCAATGGAAAGAGAGAGAAACTCTATTGAAAAAGTCATGCTGCCCAACTGCATTGGGTTGTAGCATACACAACTAGTTAGACAATTGTTTAATTCTTATAATATATAGGCATAATACTGTAAATTTAAAATATATCATAGTAATACATGATTAAAGAAATAAATTTATTTTAGTAGTAAGTTTTACAAAAAACTGCACCATTTTTTAGAATCGGTTACCGGTCTAAGTAGAAAGACTCCGGATCCCAATTGTGATAAATATCAACAAAGCTAGAGCAGTTTTTTCCAATATTAATTTAAACTTCAAAATTAATGGAATCATTGTGTGCAAGTAATTCAACCTGTCCAATGCTGTATATTTCAATGAACTTAATTTAAGTAAAAAAAAATCATGGAACTTCAAAGATAATCTAAGTGAGTTAACGTATTAGTTCTGCCTTAATGTTAGGGACTCCTGGTCTAGATCTTTAGATTATATATATCAAATATATTATTTGCTATCAACAAACCATACTTTAAAGAAAATCAAACAGCAGTAAATAATTGAAAAGTATCATTTTCAATTGATGTCGGCACATAAGTTGCAAATCAATTAATTGTGTAATGTTTGTGTTTATAAATCAATTTTTTGTTATAGCAAATATACATTAGTTGTTGGATGTTATTCAAATGATAATTATGTTAATGTTGTAATTAAAAGTGTTATAAGTTTTTTTTTTTTATTAATAAACCACCCACCATTCTATCAGAAACATTTATTTATTTGTATCCTAAAGTCATTTTATTATGTTTTCCTTTAAAGAAATTCATATTTTATTAACTGTTCTGAAAAAAAAAAAAACTAATTGAAAAATTGACCAACTTTGTTAAATTTGACATTCAGTCTAATTTTTAGAACATTAAATATCTTTAGGAATCCTTACTTTTTCACATAGAAATGTGTAAGTTTGACTAGAAATTCTGTTCACATTTTTGGTTAAATTAACGGTTTTACAGATAATTACATTAATGTGGTAAATTCCTTCTTTATGTCAACATAAACTGGAGTCTAGACCAATACTCCATTCCTTGCCTTTGTTTTTATTTAGAGAGAGAGAGTAGGCTTATGCCACCTGATCGAGTCTGGCACCCGGGCTGTTTTACAAACTCCGTAAATTCCTACCTCCTACATACTTTCTCATTATTTATTCCTTTCTCACTGACAGATTATTTAAAATTAACCACAATGGTTCCTATTCATCCCTCTTCTTTAAGTTACCTTGAACTACATCTGGACAAACGACTAACCTGGAATCCTCACACAAGACTGAAAATACTAGACAAACAGTCCAAACTTCAAATTCATTACAAAAGACTGATTTACATGACAATTATAAGGCCTATCTGGACATATGGCATTGAGCTCTGGAGCTCCATTAAACCTCCGAATTTCTCTCGTATCCAATCCTTACAATCCAAAATCCTTCATAAAATCCTATATGCTCTCTACTTTGTCACAAATAAAATCATCCACAAAGACCTTAATGTTCCATTTGTAACCAATCTAGCCCGAACCAGATATCAATCCTTCCATTACAAACTCCCTAACCACTCAAACCCATTAGTTTCTAATCTTGCTTCCTCTTTTATTCCGGACAATCCTCCGAGGCGTCTGAAAAGAAGATGGCCTCAAGACCTTATATTGTAAAAATGTTTTTAGAGTGCTACCCATGGGTAGTTTCTCTACATGCTTGTACCATACCATTAAGATTTCCTCAAATATACTTGATGTATTTATGTACAGTTGTAAATATCAATAAATAAATTAAAAATAAAAATACATTTTTTTTTGTTGGCTCCTTGTAGATCTTTGGCCACCGGAACCAGCCTTCTCCTGGTCTGCCTTTCTTGGGCTACTGCTTTCCACTTCGCTGCATATATATGCAGATTGAAGCACTCGCATCTTTGTTAATTCTGTCTATCCATCTTGTTTTTGGCATCCCATATGGTCTCTTAAAAACTATTCTGGCATTCATTGTTCTATAAAGACATCCTCATGGATTGCTTCCACATGTTCCACCCATCTTAACCTCCTAGCATTCATATGAGATATTGACAGATGCAAGCAGTTTACTGTTAGTTTTTCTTCTCCATGTGTTAAGGCCCTCATCAGGGATCACTGTTGCCATTGTGCCCAGGACTTTCCCTTTATCTCCCGATTCGACGGGATTCTAGTGGGTTTAGGTCCTGAGCATGATCCATGTCCTCGTCATTCGTGGTCTCTACTTGAATCAGAAATTCCTGCCAATGTTCTTTCCAGATATTTATTATTTTTTCTTTGGATGCCATCTTTTCCTCGCATTTGCCTGTTTCTCGCATATATATCCTCGATAGCTTGTGATCTTTCTTTTAGGAATTCTCTTTTTGCTTTTTTAATTATTTTATTTGGCTTTGTATTTATCCAGCGTTGTTTGATCAGTTCTAGCTAGGCTGAAGAATTTCATTTTTCTTCTCTTCTTCACTGCCATAAGGCATTCTTTTGTCAACCACTTCTTTGCTCTTCGTTTTACCTGAATATCTATTCGCTCTTTGGCTGTTTCTTAGGCCTCCCAGTGTTCAACTACCAGAAGGTCCTCCAATTGCATGGATTCGAATTTATTTTTGAGTTCAATTTGGAATCTATCTTTTACTTCAGAATTTTGTAGGTACAACGTCTTGTGTCCCTGCTGAACGTAAACGCTATGACATCATGACATTTGACGTAAGAAAGGTGTTAAATAGACTAGAAATTTCTAAATTCCAATCAAAACAAAAAAAGTCACCATTTATTGTGTCCTTGGGTAGAACTGTTGGTTTCTTTAATTCCGGTACAATTCCTCTACCAAACTTCTTATTTGTTTGATGGACAATTTTAATCATTATTTCGTCTGTGAAAGACAACCTCCAAATTAAAAAAAAAAATCTTAGGCTCTTTACTATACTCAATTTTCATCAACATTGTTCGAATAATCGTATTCTCAAAAATTTATACGAAATTGGCCCTAAGGTAAATACGACAGTCTATATATTTATGTACACAATATGATGGCTACCAGCAGTGCCATCATTAATTCATGGATCAAGGGCCCAGCGATTTATAGAGCCCCTCAAATCTTGTGATCGTATATTAAATCGAACCAAGGATGAAGTGAGTTACGATTGTTTTAAGAAAGATTGAGCAGTTTATCATTGATGTTGACAGAAAGTAATGTACTTAAAGACATTTACTACAAACAAAAAAGCACTTTACTAATCAAAAACCAAGAAAATTACCTCATTTATTTTTTTCTCACTCAAATAAAATTTCATAAAACCAGCTTGTTGCTTTATTTCAGTTGACTAAACAAATTTTTTCAGAAAACAATTTGAAGAGTTCATCACTGATCTGGAGGATCCTTGTACCTTAAACGGCTTGAGGGCCCGACTTGGTCAAAGATGGGCCTACCTATTTTTTACTTTGCCATATTTTAAAAAAATTAAAATTGCCCGACAAACGGTTTGGGAATCCGTGATGCAATCTGCCTGACCTCCAAGGCCTTACAGAGGATGTCAAAACCAGCCAAGTGTCCGCACAACTTAGTTCTACGGGTGCTGTTCAAAATGAACGAAGCGTCTGTTGGAGGGTTAATCAGAGCATAAGATCCTTTCAGTTGAAATTTGCCCTTTTTTACTGCCAATTCTGATTATCAATGATGAATCAAATTTGATGCTCAAGGAACTTATTCGACGCATTGCATGATGCTCTTTAAGTTTCCTAAAAGTAAATTTTTCTGTACGATGCACCTTTCAGATGCCATAAGCCAACATTAAAAAAAAAGGGCCAAATTTCGCAGTCTTTGGCTCGATTTGGCCTAACCATCCATCTTAAGAATAATCAAATCTATTCCTTCTTTTCAAGTTGAAGGGTGGACCATCCATTAATACGTAATATAAAAAAAAAATACCAATCGATTGAGAAAAATATTGGAATTGTTTTTGTTAGGTAGGTACATATTGTGATAAAATACTCACTCCATTTATGCTGAGCGAACGTTCCTGATCTAAGGATTGTGACCTTTATTAGTTGTCAGAATGACAGTTCTAGTACATTATGACATAATGTTGTTGGTGTAATAGGAACTTCAGTTAGGAATTTCAGCCCAATTGTGAAATAAAAAGCCCATTATCAAGATATTTATAATTGACTTGGAACTAGGCAAGTTAAGATCTAATTGGATTTTTTCATATAGTAATAAAAATATATTTGATTATAAATTGATTTTGACCATTTTTGTTCATTAATTGTTTTAAAAAAGAACAACATATATTTCAGTACCCTATCATTTAATTTCATTCTTAAAAAAGTTATTTATTTTAGCTTCACTTGTCATTTCTTCAGTGAATTGATTTATCTCAAGTATTTTAGGTCTCGATTATTAATATTTATCAACACCCCATAATTGTTTCAATTTCATGAAGTAATCATATTTAACTGATTTGTAGATCAAATTTTGTGACAAGAATTTTAGGCTCATTTTAAAATTTACTTATATCCCATTCCAGATCAAAGTTAATACCTCATTGTCGCTGATTTTCAGTTTAAATTTATAATTGTGTCATTGATGGAGTTAGGATTTGAAGGACTTAAAGATCTTTATTGCTTAAGTCAGCCAATCAAATTTTATAATAATTTTGTTATGAAAAGAGTTATAAGTTTTACTAATTATTTTTTTGCTTCCATTTTGTTTGGTTAGTTTGAAAAGAGCTTACAAGTAAAAATATATTCAAATCTCACGGTTCTAGGTCCTCCTATTCCCCAAAGCATTTCATCTTTCTAAAAATTTCTCTTACCTTCTCAATTCAGTTATTAGATTATTTCTGAATATTTGTTTTATGTAAAGTTTTACTTCCTTCCCCTTGAAGTTTTACTTAATAGATGTTTTTTTAATTTTCTTAGGATTTTATCATTTTATTTTATATACTTTTTTTTTCAGGAACTCTTGCCAGTGATGGACCATGTTTCAACTTTTTCTTTTTGCAAGCCAGGTAATTTTTAATTTGAAATCAGATATCTACAATTTTTTTTATTAGTCTACATCAAAATTAATCTCCAACCACAATAAATTTCAAAACTTCTGCCTTAAAGTTGGGAAGGTGACACCTTAACATTCTCATCTATCTATTTACCTGATTCATAGTACAGCCATAAGGTTTGATTGATACGGTTTATCTTTAATTAATCATGTTCACTTTTATCTTATAGTTATAGCATTCCAAAGTTTTTTTTTTTTTTTAATTGTACATTAATTTTCAAAAGTGACTCTAGCATTATTTCCTATTCTAACCTTATTCTACTACTATTCAAAAAGGAAACCAAATATACATAATATCAAATCATATGAATTCAATAATCAATATGAGGGGTACCTTTTTTCTGTAAAATCTTCTTTTGCTCTCTCTTTTCTCTGAATAACAGATACAGAATTTGAGAGGAAGGACTGTACTTGAAACAAAAATCTATCTTGACCCTATTTATTTTTGAGATCTCATAAATCAGAAACTTGTGAATACTGCCTTTTTCTTACAAAATTCCTTGGCAATGTTGTAAATCTCAAAAAGATCATTTCCAGAGTGAGACGTTGAAGTTTTCTCTGAACTTGTATTTATATTATTTCTTTCCAGTTTCCACTGTTTGAATTTTCCACTCCACTCCTTTCTCCATATTGTTCTTTAAAGTTGCACTCCTACTTTTTGACATAATTAAGTTTCAAAAATCTACAATATAACCAGTAGAAATATGGGCAAAAAAGTTTCAGTTGTTACAAAACAGTTTTAAAATTGGAATGTCATAAGATATCATAGGAAATTTTATAAGATTATGTTGAATCATTGAGTAAGAGATCAGGACACTTTCCGGAATAGGTCTATAGGCTCCTTCTACCTCTTTAATTACTCACATATTAATTAGTTTATCCAAGCTGTATCCTTACAATTTAATTAATCTTCCATTTATTTCTGTATTTCTTATGAGCACTTAACTTTACAGAAGCAGTTTGGTTGAAGATTGAACCACCTGACGATTTCGATGGTGAGCAATATCTGAAATCAGAAGAACAAAAAGTGTTCGAAGACTCTTCATTAGCATTGAACCTAGACCCTGATACTTGTGTTTCACCTTTAGGTAAATAATATTTTTTACTGCATTACTATCATAATTTTGAGCATTTTACAACAAATTTTTGTATTTGGTTTTTATGGATTGTTGGGTAACAATTTCGATCTGGAAGTAATATATACAACTACTTGATGTAAAAAAAATTCGTTGTATTGTTACATTCACTTACCTTTCCATAAAATACATAGTATATATTGCATTCATCAAGAATTTTGAAACTGAGTTTCCAATGGAAATTATAGGAATAACCAATTCTTACAAAATATGGATTGGCCTATCTGTGTGTGGGATTTTTATCCTCTAAAACCTACATTTGTTCATTCCTCACAACGGGACCGCTGCTAGGCATAACTTCATGGAGGGAAATGACTGAGTGCTGCCTCGTTTTCTTGGCATGGTTTTAATGTTTCCATGCTAGTCACATCTTCTAGCCCTCTCTTCCTCTCTCAATCCCTTTAAGACGACTGTGGTGAATCTCTTCACTTCCTCCCAATGCTGTTCGGATTGCAGCATGTGGCTAACTACTTTATGAGCGATGAGGGTTATTTCTTCCAAGTACTTCGCCACCACTACCACTGCAACATCATCTGCGAAACCCACAACTGTGGCTCCCTCTGGCATTGTCAACTTGAAAAGTGCGTCATACATGACATACCACAGAAGATCCTAGTACAGAGCCCTGTGGGACACCACCAGTTACCTTGTATCTTCTTTCGCCATTGTCTGAAAGATAAAACAGAACCCTATCTCTAAAGTAGTCTGTAAAAATTCTCATGAGGTAGACTGGCACCGCCATAGTCTGTAGGGCATCTGGTATACAGGTCCATCTTGCAGTGTTAAAAGCATTCTTAACACCTAGAATAATGATTGCTGCCTAACACTTAGCGCCCCTCCTCTACCTTGCTCCTGCAATTGCTGTATGGGCTGTCTCACCTATTAATCCTATAGCATATATTGTGGATCGCTTTTTTCGAAATTCATATTGATCCCTGTAAATGGTCCCTGAGAGGCCATTTACACCCTCAGTGAACTCTTGTAGCCTAAGGGAAAGGATCTTCTCAAATGCCTTACCCATAGTATCCAATAAATAAGTTGGCCAATAGGTTGACCGGTCTTCCAGTCTTCCCTTAGTCTTTGGAATAAATACAAAGCACTGTCTCTTCCAAGGTTTAGGAATTGAGCCTTCACGAATAGAAGAATTGAAGAGATCGATGAAAAGATCTGGCCATTTCCTGAGACCACCTTCAGAGCCACATTTGGGATTCCATCCAATCCTGGACTCGGCCACATTGTAGATCTGAGGTGATGTCCTCTATCTCTTCCTATGTGATTTGTAGAAATTCCGTTGTATATATATTGTCTATCACTTCGATAGTATTTGCCTGTTCCGGGAATAGTGTGCTCACAATATTGTCCACTACTGCATTTGATCTGCATAGTTTCTTAAATGCTATTTTGTAAGGCTTACCCCATAAGTCTGCATCCACCTCATCACAGAGTTCTCTCCAGTACCGTCGTTTGCTTTCTTTAATGGCTCCATCTAGGTCTCTTGAACTCTTCCTGAAGCACAGAAGACGTCTCTTCCGCTCGCTGGTAAGAAGACATTCTTGCTTGGTTGCAACACCGGCAAAGATTGGCAATAGTATCCGTCTACCAGTACACTGAGGAATGATGTTTGCCAGGTTTTGAACGGGTCATAGCTGCATTACAAACCCCAGATATAAAATAGGTCAGTATACGCGCCTTTTCCTCAGCTGACCCTTTCAATTCACATTCATCTTCTAGCATTAAAGTGAATGAAGCTTCATCAAAATTTTTCGCATTCCAGCCATTGGTTCTTCATCGACAACTCTTCTTTCTTTTAGGCGTATCCAGTGTAATCAATATGGCCTGATGATCACTGTTATAAAACCCACAAATTTTCCAAGTAGCGATTCATTGGATGCGTCCACTGAAAAATGTCAAATCAATGATAGATGATTTTTCTGCTCTAGTAAACGTCAAGTTTGTTCCTTCACTTCCAGTGTTCATAAGGATCATATCACTTAGTTGTGAAAAAGCTTCCAGAAGAACTACACCATGTTGATTTGTTATCCTACTTCTCCATTCCATTGCCCATGCATTAAAAACACCAGGTATGATAGCTGGCTTATCGCAACTAGCCTCTAAGACAATGTGATCCAACAAATTCACAAAGTCTTTGATTGTGATCCTGGGATAGGCGTAACAGTTAGATACAACAAAGATGTATACGTCGTTGATCTTTGCCCATACAAAGTCGGAATGTGATGCAGTATTCACTTTCTGAATAGCTTGGGAATCACTGGCCCAAATAGCAACTTTACCACTGACATTGGATGGGTATCCACACCACACGGGTGTGAGCAGCCATCCAGATTTTTATATTGTTCGCAGTGAATAGTGACATTGGTGTGCTGTTCCCATGCAGTGTGGTAAAGGAGATCCTGAGCAGCTTCCCAATGGTTCAAATTCAACTGGAGTATTCTCATCTACGATGTTGGATTTGCATCATTGTTTTCAATTCTGAACTGAAAGCTGGACACTTACTTCCACTGGAGTGGTCAGCATCTCCATTTCCCGCACATAATGCGCATTGAGGTTTCTGGTCACAATCACTAGCTTTGTGATCTGCTTTACCAAAGTTTCGACATAAGGAGATCCTATCCTTTCCATCACAATTCCAAGCTATGTGTCCATACTCCCTGCAATGGAAACACTTTGGAACTCTGAGTCTTTCACATATACGGCTAACAATCAGACCTACTCGAACCTTTCCTTGAGCCATTACCTTCCTAGCCTGGAGAACTGGAAGTGAATGACAGACGGGTTTTACTGCTGTGATGGGCACTGACTTTTCACCGAGGAAAGGTTTTAAGGCCTCCACAACCTCCTCTTTGGTGGTGAGAGCATCCAAATCTCGCAGCTCGAAAAGGGACTCCTCCGTCCAAGTCCGCACTATCGCCCCTTCACCAAGCACTCCCTCCATTGAGCTTTTTAGTGCCCCAAGAGATTGCTCTTTCTTATAGTCCAATTGGCGTAGCAGATCACCTTTATTTATTTTCTGGACCTTGGTGGTTGAAAAGGCCATCTCTACCATTATCTCCAGATCTTCTCTTACCTTTCGCAGGTCATCTGCGTAGGACTGGCTATCTGATATTTTCAAAATTACGGTGTCAGGCCTCGGAGACTTGGGGCAAGGTTTCTTCCTGGATCTTTTTTGCACTTTTTGCTATTGTTCATCCTGTGGCTCTCCATGTTGAACTGCCAATCTCTGAGGGCAATCAACTTGTGCATTAGGTTGTGTGGTTTTCTTAATTTTCCTCCTTTTATCCCCCGTCAAAGAAGGTGTGGTTACTGTCCCCTCTGATTTAACAGCATTCTTGCTTGGTGTATTTATCTCCTGTGTTTTGTTGTGACCATCTACAGTTTCAATAGGGAGGACAGCTGTTTCCAACATTTCAAATTATAGTTGGATTTCACTGGCATAACTCGTCATCTTATCATGGACGTTGTTCTTGGTGCGAATGAAGGGGAGTAGCTGTTTAATCTTGCTCCCAAGATTCTGCATAACCTCTGTAGTGGTTAGTCTAGTGGCATTAGATACTAAAATGGCCAAGTCTCCCACCATTGCAGCACTGTGGTCGTATGATGACAATGCTGGGGAATCCTCTTTCACAATCCCTATCGACGCCGGTACTGGGGTTCCGTGCCCCTGCGCCATAGCAAAATTAACATTATCTTCTATCATTTGTGACTTCGGAGTTTTTATATTCGTATTTTATACCTCCTGCCAGATTTTAAAACAGCCGCCTCTAACCTGAGGAACAGATGCTGACCAGTATGCCACCTATGCTAGGAACCGTCACGCCTGGATTTGAATCTAGTTTTGATCTCCTCCCCCCCCCTAGGTATCTTATTTCCCCTAGTTTCCACCATACCTGGTGAGAATCCCCCTATCTGTCACCTGGGGAGGCGCTCGATAGGAGACTAGCAACTACACATTGGTATGTGTGTGCGTGCGTCACACATATCATTTTTGTTATATTCATTAAAATATAATAAGCTACCTTTATCTCTTCCAAAGTATTTTATGTCACTTTTTGTTTTTCAATACCAAGGACTCTTTTAATTTTATATAATGAATGAATAGTTGTATTAAATATAAAGCTTTTACTTAACTCTAATAGGTATCAATAATAAATTTAAAAAAAAAATAACTATCTGATTATTTTTTTAAAGTTTCTGAACAATGTTCATGTGACTTTGAATGTTTGGCTAAATGTAGGCCTGAACTGTTCACATAATAGGAGTTCATTCATTTATTTATTTCTTTATTTTTTTTTTTTTTTTGTAGATGAAAAGGATGTTGCCAAAGTGAAAGTTGAGCTGGTAACAGATGTGCATTATCACCATCCAACTACTGGTAGGACTTATTTGTTGTCTAATTTAAGTTATTAGTTGTATTTTTATATATTGTGTATTATTGTAAATTTATGAACTTTGGCACTTTAACTATATTATAAATGAACTTAGGTACTAGAGTAAAACTACATTATAATGGCCTCCTGGGGTCTAGAGAAAAATATCACTGGAAACTAAATCGTAAATACTTAATCAAATGTATTTTTATATAATATTTAAATAAATAATTGTATCATTGTAATATAAAAAATTGTATAATTGCTGATGCTCCTCATTTAGAATTTTAGTAGTTATAAAGTAGAATATTCTAATTCATAAATTAATTTTGACATTTCATCCTCCATAAGAAAAAAAATTCTGACGAACATGAATTCTCACCAGTACTCTATTTAAAATTTCAAGTCATCCTGTCTCATACTTATTGTTAATAAATGAGTAACTTGGACAAAAACATTTTTATTATCAAAAAAACACAACTTAAAAGATAATAAATTTTAATATTTTATTAAGATAATAAAGCAAGGCTTTCCTCACTGCCAAACATCACTTCTGAAAATCCTTCTCTTACCCACTATTCTATTATTTCTATTGTGTTTAGTATCCTACCATTTTCTCTATGTACTGTAATTTATGTTGAATTCAGTTATCAGGTATCTGAGTTGAATTACGTTTATACAGATGGATCATGAATGATTTGAAGAAGGATCTTATTACTGTTACCTTGAGTGCATTTAATTTTTATCTTTCTACCTGATTTATAGATATTTTCTTCATCTCAATTATTTTGGTTTCAGATAAAAAGAAGCTTGAGACAAGATACATCTGCTACACTTGTGGCCACAGTTACATGAAGTTATTTAAGTTGAAAAAACATATTAAGATTAATCATCTTCGATTGACTAAGAAACCGAGGAGGAGAAACAATGAGCGAATATATCCATGTAGCATCTGTTCCTATAAGGCAAAGCGAATCGAGCACTTAAGGACTCATTATGTTGGGGTTCATGAGAGGAGCAGACCACATCACTGTCCACATTGCCCTTATACTGCAGCTCAAAGTGGTACTCTCAGATCTCATATACAATCTCAACACTTTAAGTCCAGGCCTTTCATGTGCACCCAGTGTGATTATACATCAACCCAATCTGGTGCTTTGAAGCGCCACATCATGATGAATCACACTAATGAGAAACCATTCCAATGTGACCATTGTGAATTTAAAACAGTGCAGGTAGGAGACCTAAAGAGACATTTGTTATTGAAGCACACCAAGGAAAAATGTTATGATTGCCCATATTGTGACTATTCTTCTATATTATGTGGCAATGTGAAGCGCCATATAATGCACATTCATACGAATGAGAAACCTCATAAATGCCCGCACTGTGAATACTGTACAAAATTAATGTGGGTGCTTAAACAGCATATTGCTTCCAAACATTCTAGCAGAAAGCCTTTTAAATGTGAACAATGTGACTATTGTTGTACTAGATTAGATATACTGAAGGGTCATGTCTTATCAAAGCATACTACAGAAAAACCATTTAAATGTTCTTTTTGTAATTACTGTGCTGTTCAGCCATCTCACCTTAAACATCACATTTTATCAAAACATACTGTAGAGAGACCGCATCCTTGCCCTCATTGTGATCATACAGCAACAACAATAAGTCATCTGAAATCCCATGTGAGATCACGCCACACAAATGAAAGACCGCACAAATGTCCTAGGTGTTCTTATTGTGCTTCAGAACTTAGTACATTGAAACGTCATATAATGTTTAAACACACTGATGAAAAGCCTTTTAAATGCTCCCAATGTGATTATAGAGCTAAGGAAAGCGGGAGTTTGAAGCGGCATTTGATGACACATGGAACTGAGCGTGGAGGAAGTTGAAATATTCAAAGAGTAGTATTGAAACTTCTTTTAATAAAATTCTGGTTAACTGTCTATCAGTAATTATCCATCTTTAGGTAGTGTTCAAGAGTTGGATGCTCTGCAGTTGGTTGAGAAAAGGTTGCAAAAGTAACCCTTTTTCTCACAGGTTCTGGGGACCGCTGAAGTTAAATTTTCACTTTTGTCACGTTCATGTTCTCTTGAAGTTTTTATAAAGTAGGTTGTTTCATCTTCAAGAATGGGACTATGAACTTTTACTTACATTTTCCTCTCAATTCAGGTTAGCGAAGTTAGTTCTATATTAAGTGATAATTTTGAACCACATATGAAGGATTTCTCGTGTGTATTTAGAAAAATCTACCATTCTGTCTACTACATTTAGAGTTGATCTTGTCTGAGATCTGCTTCTTGGTTATTGTCAGTAGATAAGGCTATTGTCAGCCTCACTTCGCAAAATAATGTATTTTTGTTACTCCCCTCAACTTCATGATGTTCTTGAATTATTGCTAATTTATTCAAATGAATATATGCTATGATATTAGCAAATAGCAGAGTACTGATTGTCTGAGATCTTATTAACTAATCTGATGCTTCAATATTATTTTTTTTTAATATCCACTTTTTAGCAGAAATCAAGTATTACTCTGATTATTTATGTTACCCAATTTAGACTGAAAGGGTTGTTTTCAGACCAATTTGGAGGTGAATTCATGAACCTGAAGAGGTTCCAAAAGAAGTGTATGTATGAGACGGAGGTGATAAACATCAGTTTTGTATTAGGTTGAAATATTTGGCATATAAAAGAAAACCTAAGATGACTTTGTCAGACTTAAAGCTAAAGAAAAAGAACATTTTTAAATCTGTAGTGATGTGAGGAGCAGCCTTCAACTATTGTACCAAACATCTTTACTTCTTAATGTGATGATGCTGATCAAATAAAAATGAGTATAAAAAATAGTTATTCATAATTTGTATAACATTTTTTTTTTTAATGTAAATGGAAAACTCTTAAAATCCCAATAGGTACATTAGGATTTTAGGAGGTACATTTGACATGTTTTATAATGTAAATGAAGAACTCAAAAAATTCTATTAGTTATATCATAGGTCGAATTCGTTAAAATAAAGGATTTATAATTATGTCTGAAAACAATTATCTCTTTCCCTTACAGTAGACATCCTTTTTACTTAGCCCATTTAAATCTATGATTTAAGGTCAAATTTAATGTCCATTTGAGGATCACACTGGCAGACAAAATTATAAATCCATATTTTTTTCCCTACCAATAGTGTACTTTTTAAAGAAATGTTTCAGTCAACAACAGAAACAACACATCTCGAAGATGCCAAAACACTTTTTTAAATTGAAATTAGGAGTAGAGGTTGCTCTGTAAAAGAAAATTACAAATTGACTTTTTTTTTGTCCAACAATCCACTTTTTTAGGATCATTTGTTTCAAGCACATATGAAAATGCACCCTACCCTCTTCCAAATGTCCCCAAAAAAAAACTAAGAGGGGATGTCGTACTGTAAACCAAAGTTCTCAATCCATATGTTATTTCTTTGTTGTAACAAAGTACCTTTTAAAGATTCATTTTTTCAGGCAGAGATGAAATTATTCCCCAGTTGCTAAGCAACTTTATCTATCAAAATTAAGTGGCTGTTGATGCAAGGCTTTGGAAGAATGTTGATTTCATTTATGATTTAATTCGAAAGTATAGTAACAAATTTTATTTAATTAATTTGAATGTTGAAACCGCTAATTGAATAAAATTCAAAAAACAATGACGGGATGTCTACGTACCAGATGGATTAAAAATTGAATATATATATGTGACCAGTTGGTATTGACATGAAAATACCTAGTCCTATTGCTGGTCCGAAAGAATAATGGCGCAACTGTAAATTTGGTGATATTGACTTTATTGTGCTGGCAGGCTCAAAATGCATTTACAAACACCTATTATAAGCATTTTTGAGCATGCCATAAAAAAAAAGTCAATTTCACAAAATTTTAAAGGTGAATAATTATTCTTCTGTAAACCGGCATTACAGGTATTCACTGTTGGTCCTGAGAGATGAATATTATAAACACAAAATTATAATAAAAAAATGTACTGATACACTTATGTATGTTATCACTTACTGCCTCCTAAGAAAG
>NW_027106990.1:191203-192726 GCF_000696795.3 Halyomorpha halys
TTCTTTTGTTTACCAAGCATTTATATGGTCTTGGATTTGTGGCAGCAAACATTGCTCCAGCATAAGAACAAACCTTTTATCTATGTTTTTTTTTTCACTGTCCAGTAGCTTTTCCGACTTAATCATTGTTGTGGCCACCATGTAAAAGAAAAAAAAAATTTTTATTTCTTTAATTTTGTAAATGTACACATACTTTTTTAATATAAACGTGCCTACACATGTACGAATAATTAATATTATATATTCTCATGTATATTTACGTACGTGTTCACATGACATAGACATTCTTTATTCTAGTATTTCCTCTTATTATATATTACACGTATGGGCAAGGAAAATAAAATAAGTGTTTTGACTTGACGTTTTATGACAGCCACAAACTTTCGACCAGGTACAAGTATATAAATAGAAAACACTGTTGGGAAAGCCTTCTCATGATTAGTGCTGCCGATTTTCGGGTATTTTTCATCTCAGCAGGGAATTGTCGGGGATTTGGGTTAAAAAGGCTTTACTATATATGGGCCGTTCAGTGCACACATCGATTAACTCCATAAAACAAAAAGTTGAGAAACGCGATGAAGTACTGTATATTGTTTTCTAAAATTCCTGTTATAATATAAATTCAAATATATAATGTAGAATGCATAAATACAGATATAGCTTTCATCTAACGGTATATAAAATTAATAAGAAAGAATAGCCAAAAAATAATCGTCGGTAATGGTACAGTTCTTGATGCAGATATGCATCTGCATTTTATATCGACAAATGTTTTTATTTTTCCTCCTTTATTCCTGTATGCCAAACCTTTTGTTCTGTTATGCTTTTGTAAATTTCGTGTCCATTTATCAGGATTACGACTTCTTTTCCTTCCAATCAATGTGTTTGTTGGGAAATTTGTACTGTTGCAATCAGATGAATCCGGGGAAAACGATAAACGTCTTCTTGGACCAGACTTTCTGTTGATAAATCGTATTGAAGAGCCATCAGTGTTTTCCTCATCCACATTATTATTAGTCTCACTCATCCTGATTATAACGGTATAATATTTATTTCTTTAAAAACAATCTGGTAATAATGTTAAAATACCAAGAGATTATGTAGTCCATATAATATTGGTGAAGTATACAATAACAATCAGCGTGCGAGATCACTGTTATACTAACTTCCGTTTGCATTGCGCTTCTTTTCATCTGTTTGCCGATGTGATTTTGTTAACAATATCGTTGAGGGGGGGGGGAAAGCACCTTCGGCTGTTTTAAAAAAAAGAGCGACGATGCACGGCCGGAACAAATAATCGAATAATTAGTAATATAATTGCGTTGTTGAAACGATTTACATTAGAGTATGGAGTTGATCACAATGGCTTCTGAAATAATTTACTTATTATTCAATTGCCAAAAAAAAAATTGGCGTTTAATGGTGTTAATCTGTATTATAAGGAAAGCTATAATTGTTTAATTCAGGTATTCCTCGGAGTTAAAATTGGGGGATATTACCCAAATTAATTATTATACTGGTAA
>NW_027106990.1:192776-194416 GCF_000696795.3 Halyomorpha halys
ATCTGTATTATAAGGAAAGCTATAATTGTTTAATTCAGGTATTCCTCGGAGTTAAAATTGGGGGATATTACCCAAATTAATTATTATACTGGTAAGCTGGTTCAAATAAAGGAATTACTGATAATTTACTGCTATTGATAGAGTGGACTGTATTTAAATAACTTGATATAATGTGGTTTTAAAATGAAATAACATCTATTCTCTTAAAAGGTTTCTGACACAATTTGTTGTAAGGTTTGAGCAAAATGCTTACAATGTATGTTAGTTGGTTAGTTGGAAATTTGGTTTTATTACATTAATTGAAGATTACATTTTACTTGTTGGATTCTAAGGAGCTTGAAGGTTGGTTCTAATGTGCATGTGATTATGGAAGTAGGTTTCTCTCTTCTCATCCTCCTGCCGCCGCCGCCTCTCTCGCCTTAGTCTAAGGTTTACTCTCTCATCATTATGAGAAGAGACCTTATTGAAGAGTTCTGAACTCTTATATAAATATAATAAGTAATGATTATACCAACTGCTTTGACACTTAAATTTAAGATTTTTCAAAAAGTGGAATTAATCGATGTTTGCACTGAACGGCTCATATATGGAGAGAGCTTATGCAGTGTCATTCGACTAGTTTTTGTAATTAATCATTAGGCACTTTTTATTACTAACAAGTTATTTTTTCTTAGATATGGAATTTTAGAACATAGGCGTACCTGGACCATTATATATTTATTTTGATATATGATTGAGGAATGGGATGAATACAGTGGGCCTTGGACGGATATGTTTTTAGGGAATTATTTTTGGGACCCGGGGCTGATACAACATTAAGTTGTTTTTTTTTAAGGGCGAATATATAGGAATAATGTTTCCCCGCCATTCGTCATTACATTGATATGTCGTGACAGTTCGCTGTCAAGGCGTATCCATATGACAATTAATGCGACTGTTATTCAACTGACATTACTTGTACTATTAACGATTACGCCAGGCTCAATGCGATATTACGGTCACTACACTGAAATTGTCGTGACAGAGAATGCTGTCATGACTGATTATCGAATAGTTACACCGTGGTAGTGACTTAAACTTTTGCCGCAGTAACGGAAAGTTTCCGATAGTTCACTGTCAAGGCGTATACATGTGATAGTTGCTTGACTGACATTATTTTAATTATCAACTGTCACGCGACAGCTAGTATGACACACCCGGCACTATTCGGGTAAAACGTGTATTGTCAAGGCGCTGAACGGGATTTTATGGTCTGGAATATCGGCAGCGCTGCTCATGATTCTGTTTGGACAGTGCTGATGTTTTCTAATTATTATCAGAATGTCTCGCATTGATGTACAGAAAATTGTAGGTATATTTTATCCAATAGATCCATAAACATTAGCTACTTATAAAGTTAATTGTATTATTTACTCATCCAGTGAATATATTGTCAAGTCCGATGTATAACCAGAGGTTCTGTTATTGATTTGCTTATCATTGACTTCAGATTTTGTAAAGAAATATTCGGAGTTTATTGAAGTAAATAGACAAGAACTTGCGAAAAATTGTGTTCCATTCACCAGACCAATACTGACTTGGAAATTCCAGATGTCTGTATTGCTGTTGCTGCTGTGTTATTGCTATCAATTACCAGAAAA
>NW_027106990.1:195204-196600 GCF_000696795.3 Halyomorpha halys
TGTTGCTGCTGTGTTATTGCTATCAATTACCAGAAAAGTTCACCCCACATATTGGGAAATCTTTACTCAGAAGAGAATTACAGCGCTGAGAAAGGATGATGTTAAAAGCTGTATCTGGTTCTGATCATATGTATCTCGTTTAGCAGAGTACATTCAGGGAATTATTATTCTCTTTTCTGACCCCACACTCATAAAATGATAGTATAAACGTCCCTAGATTTCAATTGAGATGTCTGTCCCGATATAAAGGTATGGGAAAATTTAAAGCCATTAAAGATTTTGTAACAGCTGCACACTTGGCATATGTTGATCCTCAAGAGTTAGAGGTATTTAAAAATGTTTTTGTAAGACGAATCAGCTGTGGATCTACTATTATTATTTTATAGACATCCCGATCAATTACTAACAATTTCAAAGTATGGAAACTTATCATCTGCAGCAATAAAGCAGTCTACAATGGAAAATTTTGTTACTAAAATACAGTAACGCTATCCTAAATTAAAGGAATACCTTGACATTGTTGTAAAAATGGATTGTAGAAGATTGGCTGAACTCTATTATGATATACAAAAGGAAGAGCCAATTGATCTACTATCTGTTGTGAATAACCAGAGTTACTGTACAATTATAATTAGTTACAATAAAGAATTGTATCTATTTATTAGTATCACAGTAGTTTAATATATTGCCTAAAGATATAAAATGTAATATTATTTTTGTAACATTACAAGGATTAATGTTAAACATAATCATGTAGTCTCTACCCAGTTATTAATTCTTTTTTAAGACCACAGTTAGGCAAGTATAAATATGCTTTAATAGTAAATATTATGGAACTGCTATAATATATTGGTATTAACTTGTGCTTCAGTTTTTAATATTTTCCGAATTTGAAGAAATATACCCACCAAAACAATTTTTGCTTTATGTCATATAACTTTTAACTCCTCCCTAGTTTTTTTATACATTTAAATAGTTTATTTGTGAACAAAATAAAATTCCTAGAAGCCATCATGGCTGAGGAAGTTGAGATAAGGATCCAATAGTATAAGAGCTAGGTTTGGTACAATGTTGGTTTAATTCCCATCTGTTGCAGTTTCTACCTGTTTCTTGGCATTTATCAAGAATTGGCAATACTGATAAATGAGTTAAAACTCTAACCTTTTTCTTTTGTTAGGGTTGGCCAATAGGAACACTAGTTTCACTTGCTGGGCTTGACCCATCATTTCCCGTACCAAATACATTTTTAACTTATTTGAATTTGATCTATTCATTGCTTTTAATTAGTTAAAAGGATAGAAGTAATTTCCAATTATCTTAAAATTCCTAAAATATTTCAGTTGTTTACATAAACGAAATTAAATAGTTTATAACATCATAGAAATATGTTTAGTAA
>NW_027106991.1:0-13173 GCF_000696795.3 Halyomorpha halys
AAAACAATTAATGTGAGAGGAAATTTATGTTGAAGGTATGTTATATTATGTAATAAGTAGTAATGTGATTGTAAATGTTTAAAAGTGAAGTTGTAATATAAAGCTGTTAAATGTTTAGATGTCCCTGAGGATGGCTGGAAGGGCCGAAACGTTGGACAAATAAATAAATATATAGTGTTGAGACTATTTTGGATATTAAATTATTTAATTGATTAACATTTAATTTTTATATTGTTTCTTTTCTTGTTAAGAAGCAGTAGAATTATTTATTTTCAATTTTAATTCTTTAATTTCAGATGCTTTTCATACATCTATTGTATTTATTTTGACAATCACCTCTTCTTTTTTACACAATTTTCCTTTCTTTGACTTACTTCAAAATATAGTCAAATCTTCTTCTTCAGTGACTGGTGTTATGGATCCTGCTTTTGGATACAAATTCCTTGACGTTTATTTTTCAGTTCATTTGACCATTCGACTACCTTAACTTGACTCACTTTCACCTCCTTTCTGAGCCGTTTTATTCTGTCCCATTCAGTGTAATGTTTTTTCCATTTTTTTTTTTTTTTCTGTTTTACAGATATCGTCTTTTAGTGATGAGAAGGTAGTTTACCGTGAATAATATACATGAGGGAAAGATGGTTGGGGTTCCGGTTAGAGAATAACACGAATAAATTGAAAGAACTTATTTAATAGTGCCAACGTTTCGGCCAGAATTTCTATCCTTCTTCAAGGCTAAGAACAAAGAGCAATATAACAACCAATGAATAGAAAAAGTTAATAAAATAAAATAAAAAGAGAATATATAAACAGAATGATTAAAGTAAATAGTTGTACAGAAAGAAAATTAATAGGCATAAAGTGATGAAAGAAGTGGAAAATAAAACATACATATAGGTAATTAAATTTGTAAGTAGAATAACATAATCAAGGAAATACATTTTTTTAAAGTTATATATTGCCGACTGCCAGAGAGGCACTCACGCTCCCTGGCCGAGGCACCGCCGTTCTTACCCCATCAGAACTCAGTACACCCCTTAAATTACAAATATTAGAAAAATGGCAGGCCAAGTGGGATGAAAGCTCTTCTAGTAAATTAAAAGAAATAAAACGATCAGTAAAACCATGGTCGACATCCTACCGCAACAGCCACAGGGAGGAAGTTGCTCTAACCCGCTTGAGAATAGGTCGCACTCTCACCTGATCAGAAAACTGTCACCTCCAACCTGCAAATATTGTCAGTCCATTCTTACGATTAGACATATTTTTGAAAAATGTACTCACTATTTGCCAATAATAAACAGAATAGGACTGACCCCAAATTCATCAGAAGCTCTCAGAGATGAGGAAGCTAAAATTACATTAGTGTTTGAATTTTTAAAAGCACATCGCCTTCTTTATAAATTATAACTCCTCTTTGATTTATTTATTTATTTTTATCATTTTTTTTCTTTTATCATGCCATAGGCGTTGATGACCAGAGGGTTATACGCCTTTAAGCAACAATCAACAACAACAATATAAAATTTAGTTCGCAAAAGAAGTAATTTTTTTTTGTACCCTCCATTGAAAAATATAAGGAAGAAATAAGTACAAATGATGTTAGTGAATTGTGCTTCCTTTTTCTACTATTAGTAGAACTACTATATACACTGTGTATGCAGAAACTATGGTGTCGTGTGCGCATTTAAACTATATTGAGCGGTGGAAGGTCTGCTTTGCTGGTAAATTAAAGTGGATATAAAACATGACAATAATAATATGTGGTGAATATAACCAATAACGTGGGTAATAAATTAATGTGTATTTATTTACTATAATCATTCTGTTGATATTTTCTCAAAACTATTTAATAAACTATTTTTCATTTCATTACTTTTGACCTGTAGTTTATATAAACCATTGAATACCAAATAGTGTTTTAACATAATCATAACAAACTTTTTCTTTTTATTTCATTGATTATGTTATTCTACTTACATAATTAATTAAACGTTTTATTTTCAACTTTTTTCATCACTTTATTTTTATTAATTTTCTTCCTGTGTAATTATTTACTTGCATCATTCTGTTAATTTTTTTTTTGTATTCATTGGTTCTTATCTTGTTCTTTGTTCTTAGCCCTAATGAAGGATAGAAACTCTGGCCGAAATGTTGGCACTTTCAAATTATTTCTGTTACTCTCTGACCGCACCCCCAACCATCTTCTCAGATATCTTCTTTAATTGCCTTCTCGATTTCGCTATATGATGAAGACATAATGTGAGCTTTATCAGTTTCTTGTTTTAGGTTTATTGTTTCTGCAGCTTGCTCACCAATGTTTTCCCTAAAGCTTCCGGCTGTATTTAAGCAATACTCTTAATCTTCTTACATTTTTTCCTTTTTAAGTGAAAACATGCCAATTTGAAAAAAGGAAAAAAAATTAATCAGTTAATCAACCTATTAGTTTTGTATTCTCTACAGGACTCACAGATGTATATTACTTTTTTATATCTAATTATTAGACATTTAAAAATAGAATTGATTTTTTATGCACCGAATTCATATACTAAAAACACGAATATACTGTTTCTTTGCTGATACTGAACCAATTTAGATATTTTTTCACCACTAGTAGATAATTTAATTTTCTTTTATATAACTTTTACAAAAGAATAATTTACATACCTTTATAGTTTATGGATATTTTAAAAAATATACTTTGTCTCTGATTGTCAATTTTTTTTTCTCTTTTCAGAATTAAAGCGTTTACAGATCCATGTGCGCACGAAGATGACGATCGGTAAATTGTCAATGTGAGGAAGATTTTATAATGTTTTGATTAGGATTATTCTTGATAATTTTTATTTATTTGATATTACTATCTATATTATTTGTATTATAGAGTTAATTTGTGTTGTACATGTTATTATACAAATAACACATGTTTACATGTTTTTTTTTGTGTGTACTTTTATAACTACTACTTAGCTTTATGTGTTTGTCTTTATGCGCACGAATTTGAAATTTTAACTGTAGTGTATTTTTGTTTATATAAGTTTTATAACAAGTTAAACATTTGTAAAGGATAAGAGGAAATGAAAAATATTGTATATATAAGAATAAAGAAATATGAATAAATTTATTTAAAGAAAAACAAAAATATAATATTGTAACACTATAAGCAAAAATTAAAATATATTTGTCCTATGTCTAATGAAGAATTGGTGATTATACTTGAATTTTTTTTATTTATTTATTTAATATAGTTTACATCTGTACAAAATAATAAATACAATAAGTAAATATGTGGAATGTTTTATTTACACTTGAAAATCTTGGGAAGGAACCACGCATCGGTGGAACTTCAAGCATTAATTTAAATTATAAGATTCCGTGCCCATCTTCTTTTCAGACGCCTCGGAGGATTATCAGAGATTGTTAAGGATGAAAGATTAAGAACTAATGGGTTAGGAGTTTGGAATAAAAAGACGCAAATCTGCAACGGATGGGTTGTTAAGGTCTTTGTGGATGAGTATATTTGTAACGTAATAAGGCGCATCAAGGATTTTACGTAGGATTTTGGATTGTGAGGATTGGATGCGGGAGGAATTTGATGGTTTGGTAGAGCCCCAGAACTCAATTCCATATGACCAGATTGGCCTTATTACAGTCATGTAGATCAGTCTTTTGTAATGTGTTGGAAGTTAACGAACGAAATTTGAAAATATGTTAGTATACCAAGATTATAGAGCAGACCTGGATGCCAGATTCGAACAAAAGCTTGTTCAACATCAAGGAAGACTCCCTTGCAGTACATTCCGCGCTCCAATGTGGAAGTTATGACATCAAACACTCGATGACACTATTATTTGGTAGAATGAGACGTTCTAAATCAAAACTGGTGGTCAGGAGTAATGATATGAGTCAAGGATTGAATAGAGGCGTTTTAATAAGATTTTTTTTAGGATTTTGCCCATAATGGGCAGCAGTGAAATAGGACGGTAGGAAGATGGATATTCAAGTGGCTTGGAGTGTTTGAGAAACATTTTTTTAAAGACATTACTTTTGAATTTTAGGGCCACCCATAGCTCAGTAGTTAAGACACAGTCTTACCAATTTGATGTCTATTGGCGGTGCTGGTTCGAATCCGGCCTGGCCTGGGACGTTGACTTTTTTCATTGAGTGGCGTCCCACAAAATGAAGAACTTTGACCCCCAACCATGGTTAGGCAATATAGAACTCCAATGGGAGTCTTGGCCGAAAAAGGAAAAAAAAACTAAAAAAAAAAATTTTGAATTATGAATGCTTGTTTCATATACACGATAAGTACATAATATTATCCAATAGATTGCAGAAAACAATAGTTGCTTAAACATAATTGAATACAAACATAGTGCAAACAGTAATAATTTACTATTAATTTCCTAAAATACAAAATAACCTTTTAAATAATAAAATATAAAAAATAACAATGTAATTTAAAAATCCTACAAACACGCTGGTAGGTTGCTAGTGGAGTTAAGTAATAATATATAAGTATATATAAGTAATATGGAACGAACGAAATTTGAAAATATGTTATTATACTTTCTCGGATGTTTACTCGAAATGATGCAAGAAGCTTTCTGCATACTGAAATGCTCAGACGCATGGAACAGAGTATGCTTACATACCAAATCATATTATTTAACAAAATTTCATTAACGTGATCAAACATTTAATGTTAAATTTAAAGCCAAGTTATTGTTAATGTAGGCAACTAATAATGAACGAAATAATTTCTCTTCATAAAGGCTCAAAATTATTGTCTTTGTTAAGGTTAAACTTATGTTTTTAAATATTAATACTTAAAATAATTAAATAATGTTTAAAATATTAATAAATATACCCAAATAACAATATAGTATATAGTATATAGCTGAAATATTTTAATACCTTAAAGGGATTTAGATAAGTAAAAATTATTACAGAGATTACTGGCACCAGAATTTTGTATCAAATTAGAAGATTTTAGTCTTAGTCTGGAGAGATATAGGCGGCAATATAACAGCTAAGATAGAAGATGAAGAATGTTTGTCTTCTCCTCGTTGTAGTGTTTCTGGGTTCTGAGATGAACGTGATCCAGATCGCAAGTAGTCCAATTGGCCTAAATCATTTCGGAGGTAAATGTTTTGATTATATATATTTCTATAAATATACCCAAGCATAGTAAGTATAACTACAAATAGTCATACATGAGTTAACTCTAATGATCTAAAAAGCTAATTTGTCCAGTTGTAAAAACTAATGGTTTTTCTAACAATAAGATCAGATAGAAATAGTTTATTAAATTTATTTTTATTTTACTCTATCACGAAACCAGCTTGCTGTGCTACCAATGGGTAGTTTCTCTACACGCCTGTAACACTCCAATTTAACTTACATCAGATTTACTGAATGTATTATAATGTACAGTGTTAAATAGCAGTAAATAAATATTTAAAAAAAAATAAATTTTACTCTGTCAAATACGTAAAAAAAATTAACGTAACTACATGGGATACTCTCATAACAATTTTTAAATACATTTCCAAAGTGAATAATTATTAAAATACAGTGTAATCTCGATAATATGAACTAATTGCTCCTCCCTGCAGGAATTGTTCGGATTACAGAAAAGCTGGGATTATTTATTTAAAATCATATAAAAAAATTAAACAAAACAAATATACATAACAATTTTCTTTTATAATCTTAGCACTTTCTTGAGACTGGTTAATATTGTTTTAAAACAGACACAAGAAATGTGAACCAACCCTATTCAGCGATTTTAAGTAAAATTAATTTATGGAAAATATGAGATAAAATTAATGTTAATAATTATAATTAACCTTGATATGAATTTTGATAATAAAATAAGCAGAAAAGTTAACCAAAATATAGTTTTGATAAATAAATTAAATGTTTCACCTGAGTGTAGGGAAGATTTGAAATGTTGTGATAAATTTCAATAAAGAAGGTTGACTAAAATTATTAAATAATTTTAATTTTAAATATAATGCGAGCAATTGACTAATTAGACATAATCTAAGAATTGCTTATTAACAAAATTATATTATTCCCTAATGTTTTAATGTCTTATACAGTAATTTGTGGACTGATATAAGTGACACGGGCAGAATAGCCTGCATTAAGTTATTTTTTAAATGATTTGGTTCTAAAATTGAATTAAGGTATAATTAAATAATATTATTTCAAAAATTTTTGAGACAAGGTAATTATTTATTAAATAAAACCAAAAATTGTATCCAATACTGCCTCAACACTTTATTTCTTACTAGTCCAACGTTTCGGCTATTCCAGCCATCTTCAAGGACATCTTCAATACAAATCTCCTCCTCACATTAATTTATAATTTTTATTGCAGGCTATTCTGCCCAGGTCATTTTCTTCATTTTAATTTCAAACCTATTTATTTAAATTTTAAAACCATTAACTTTTATTTTTCTCTATAAAATTATCAACAATATATAATACACCACCATATAACAAACTATTTATTAATAATAAATATTTACAAACTATTTATTAATCACTTACACATATTGTATCCAATTATTTTATACCTTATTTCTCCTTTCTTTTTCTCTCTATCAGATTTTTATTTTTTATTTATTGATTTTTTTTAAAAAATAATTTTGTAAATATCTCTTCTCCCCCTCTATTATGTATATCACCATTTATTGTTTACCTAATTTAAATATTTTTTTTCAATGTTTACTTTAAAATTATTTTCGTTATTGTGGCGTGCTAAACTGCCATCCCCACTCCTCCCAATACAAACGGCTCACTTTAACTTGACTCCCGTCAAGACAGGTATGAATTCTTTCTCATCATTTGATTTTATTCTTTTTTTTTTTCACCTCTTAATTTGTACTTTCTTTAATTTTTCGTCTCTTATTTTATCTCTTATCTATCTGTTACTATTACCCTTTTCATTTACTGTTTATAACCTTTAATTTTTCTTATTATATTTTACTTTTCATTGTATACCCCTGTTATTTTCCACTTATGTTTTTTCTTTTTTTTGTAACTATGCCAAGTGTTTGTATCTTTTTCAGCCCTGACGAAGCCCTGCAACGTGGGGCGAAACGTTGGCTCAATAAAATAGTATAATCATTTACTATTTGACTTTTTTTGACCGCACCCAGACCATATTCCATTCATCTAAAAAAATAAATGTTTCTATTTTGCACTGTTTAAGTACTAAAATATTTAAAATAAATATTTATATATGTCTTATCTCTTGCTTAGAAAAAAGTTTTATTTTTATTTTGTTTAGTATTTATGTTCTTATTTGACTTTCTGAAAATAACCTTTTATTGGAATACTTAAACTAAATTAATATATGTATTTCAAACATATTTTCTGATTTTAGGATATAGGTCAGAGCAGCATTGCTCTGATTTAGAATGCTGTCCATTCAGGGAGTGGGCCAGTTGTTGTAGGATCCACTTTAAATGGTATTGTTGCTATGATGATGGGTAAGAAAAAAAAGGTCTTGAGTAGTAGAGTGATTTAACTATATCATTAATACTTAATCCCCCCCCCCCCAAAAAAAAGAACAAAATTGACGGGATCAAAGAAGAAAAAAAAATCCCAAAACAAAATAGTGATTTTGTACATATTTACAGTTTTATTTATTTGTTATTTTCACTATGCATTATTTTAATTTTTAATTTAAGACCATTTTTTCTTAGTTTAATTTTTTTTTTTTTAAAACTAACTCAATTATATATTATAAACCCTCCGACTCATTTTGTAAGGGCTTCAAATAGTACAAAACTAGGAACGGATTGAAACTGGACTATCGTGTATCAGCATAAAATCATGATAAAGATACTCATTTGTATCGGTTAATTTTGTAGCTGATACAGACTAATTGATACTTAAGTCGTCTTTCATAACTAGCAAGTCCTTCTTAATATCACTGTACACAAAATAGGTCGAATATTTTTAGAAAATTCAAATTAAATAAAACGCTTAAATGAACAAGCAAAGAATTTCCCTTAATTTTCAAAGACATTTCGCCAGTAGACTATTTAAAACGTAGAAATGGAGGAAGAAGATGATTGCTTGCTGAAAAAGGTTTTAGAATGCTTTTTTTTTTTTTTTTTTATAACATTTTACATAAGGTACAAAGTTAACACATATGAACCAATCTAATATGGAAACCCTCCGGTCTGGAGACGACCTCAATTTTATTTCACTTCCATATAACGGACAAAAGCAAGAAAAATTGTAAATAAAAATCCAGGCATCCAAAACTATAGTTGCCAGTCATTAATTTTAGATTTATTTTATCTAATTTATTTAGATAATTTAATTAGTATTTTATTAAGTACATATCGCTTTGCTTAAACATTAGCACATCTGAAAAAAAATATTGGGTGTATTCTATAGATTGTAAAGTAGATTATGGTAACCTTTTGACAACTCTAGTAAGTTTGGGGTAGTCTATAAAGGAGCCTTGTATACGCTAATATCTATTTAACACGTCCATTTTCATAAAAAAAAATTTCTTTTGTCAGATCTACTACTATTCAATGAAAGCAGCAAAATATTGTTATATATTGCGTATATATATGTATACATTGTGGAATACTTTATAACAATAACAACAATTTATATTAAATAAAATATATGAATTATGTATATAGATTATGTTAAAAACAAAATAAAATATTATTGCTTATGCAGTACAGCTCATAAGTCCGGAAAAATCATTATATCATTAAGAAAAATATAAAATATTTTTATTGAAATACAAATGGTTTAACGATTTTTTTCGCACTTAAGTAAATATCATAGCTAAAGTAATAATATGTATAAGCAAATAATAAATAATAACGCCTATAGAAATTTTGAAAGATGTTCAGAAGTTACAAAAAGATGCTTGAGACGAGATATTAGTAAAATAATATGTAATTTTTTTTTTTTAATAGTATAAACATCACATTATTGATTTTATCATTATAATATTGTAAGTAGTATGACTTTTATTTATATAAGAATATTATATGTATATAAAGCCCAATGCCTGATTATATCTGACATACGGTGGGAGGGGAAAGGAGTTATCCTTTGATTTATCTCACTCCAATTTTTGATTACTTTAATGAAAACTATGTATTATTTATTAAACTATTTTATTTTATACAAGATTGGCCTGGTGGGCCTTACCTGGTTGGTATAACTATAACATTATATTTATGTATAATTACTAGTCAAAACTGATGAGTCTTCCAAGTATAGGTAGGGGGAATAAAAAATGGCAGCTGTTTCAAAAGCTTAAAAAAACATAATTTTTTTTTCGGAGCTCTATATCTTGAAAACTACCAACAACATTAGAAAATCTAAAAGAACATTATTGAAAAAAGAGTAAATTTGCTAAAATATTAGCCCTAATAGAGCTATTTACATCCAATAGTTATAGAGATATAGCTTTTTAAAAAGCAACATTTCATAAAAATGTTATATGGAACGTACTGAAAGATCAATAGTTAGTGAATCTATTTTGAGAAATCTATATCTCAATAACCATTCGACGTACAAAAGTCTGTTAGCACTCAAATTAAAGCTAAGTAATTGTACTATAAAGTAGTTTTCGACCTTTACCTTCGTAGGAATAGTAGTTTACATGATATTTGCTAAAATAAATTGATTTATAGTTGTTCGGACAATAAGTTTGGTTTATGAAAAACTTTATTTTAGAAACCATAAGACGTACAGATGTCTGCCAGCGCTCAAATTAAAGCTAGTTAAATTTACTATAGTAACTATGTAGTTCGTATAAAATGTTTGATTTTTGAAAAATATATTTCTAGATCTATAAGAGGCACATATGTCTGCCAGCACTCAAAATAAAGGAAATTTAACTTCCTTAAAGTAGTTTACGACACTTACGACAGTTTAACAAATTTACTCAACTTTAAATTATGTTCTCTTAGATTCTATTGTTGTTGGTAGTTTTAAAGACATAGAGAGCTCCGAATGAAAAAAATAACTATTTTTAACGTTTTTAAAAAGCCGGCATTTTTTATTCCCCCTACCTATACTTGGCAGACTCATCAATTTTGTCTAGTAATTATACATAGCTTTCATTAAAACAATAAAAACTTGAGGTGTAATACTGTTTTTTTTTTTATAAAATAAACTCACAAAATGTTAATTTCTAGTAGGTCGTATAAAATGTTTTGAAAAAATATATCTCTAGACCCATAAGACGCACATGTGACTGCCAACACTCAAAATAAAGGAAATTTACCTTACTATATAGTAGTTTACGACACTTATCTTCGTAGGGGTAGTAGTTTTTATGATATTCACATATGAATATAAATTTAGCAAATGAAAATTTGTCCGAACAATTATAAATCAATTTATTTTAGAAAATTTCATGAAAACTAGTACTCTAACGAAAATAAACGTCATAAACTACTTTATTGGTCATTAAACTAGTTTTAATTTGAGTGCTAATAGACATCTGTACGTCAAATGGTTTTTGAGATATAGATTTTTCAAAATAAATTCGCTAACTACTGATCTTTCAGTACGTTCCATATAACATTTTTATGAAATGTTGCTTTTTAAAAAGCTATTGGACGTAAATAGCACCGTTAGGGCTTACATTTTAGCAAATGTACTCTATATTTAAATTATGCTCTCTTTGATTTTCTATTGTTGTTGGCAGTTGTAAAGATACAGAGCTCTGAATAAAAAATTAATTATTTTCAACCTTTTGAAACAGCCGCCATTTTTTGTTTCCCCTACCTATACTTGGCAGGCTCGTCAGTTTTGACAAGTAATTATACATAGTTTTCAATTAAGTAATCAAAAATAGGCGTGAAATAACTGCCTTTTTTCTCCTCTTGGGATCTTGTACTAGGAGGATCGAGTTTTCATTCCGAGGGCCCGGCATGAAATAAAAGTTAGCCAGCCCAAGCCGGATTTGAACCAGCACTGCTGCAGTTAGGACATGATGCCTTTTTTTTTATTTTCAAAACCTCCTTTATTAATAAATATGTATATACAATACTGATTATAAATTATTACAATAGAAATAATATACAATACAATGTACAATTTTTCTTGAACAGGACGTGATGCCTTAGCCCTTTCAGCTACAATGGCAACCCCGGAATTGGGTTCCATTTTTCCACTATTAACTCAAAATGGAATCGAGTTGCAATTGACTGCTGTTCTGTCTACGTTAAGACTATCTATATCAATATCCGTTAAATATCAAGTCCATTTTGTTTGTATTTAATCGAAGAGCTGGAGTTCAAGCTCTCTATGATAAATATCCATTGAAAATATTCTACTAAAATAGAAGAAAACGGGTTTTCATAGTTATTAGCACAGTCTACTAATAGAACAATAAACTCAGATACTATGTATCTTTACTAAATGATTTCTTTCCCCTTCTAAAGAATTCAATTACCTTTCACAGTCAGATATAATTTACTAAAAATGTATGTTTTTTGAGTTACACGGAGTTTTTTTTTTCTTCAAACTTAATTTCTTATTGTCAAATTGAGGATTTCAGTTTCTTTGATCGTGTTTTACAATATAAATGTATTCTAGTTTCTAAGTTTATAGCGGATAGCCATTCGGATATTTTTAATATACTTTAATTTATATATTACTTTGTCCCTAAATGCTTATTGCTTTTCATTTTTTCAGAGATATTGTACTGCCAGATGAATGCCAAGACAGAGATTATGATTAAATTATTACTCTAAGGAAATATTTAATTTGTTAAGTAATTAAAATAATTTTTTTAATTTATTTCTCTTTGGTTTACGATTATTAATAATTTATTTATTTAATACTACTATTTATATTATTTTTATTCTAAATTTCTTACTATCTTTACTGATATGTTTAATGATTGTATTTATTTATATTTTTATAAATCATTTTTATTTTTGGTTTTTAGGCTTGAGAAATTGAACTTTTGACATTTGATTATTTTTTATTTATATTGCAGTTTTTTTTTTTAGTTAAGAATTTGTGAAGTGGAATTAAGAAATATAGGAAGGGTATGAAAAAAATAGAATTAACAAAAAAGAAAAAATATGTGATATACTTTAGAAACAATAATTATTATCACAATATAATTGTTATGTTTAATGATGGATTGTATGTAGCATTTTTTTTATGTATATACTTGTGATAAAAATATACGTATACACATGTGAATAAAACATTTGTCTCATAAAATAGATTTTATCTGCAGTCAATTTAGATTATACAAGCTTGTTTCATATACATGCGTACTTTAAAAGGCGTATCTGATTAATTATGTTCATTAATAACAATGATAGCACACAAAACGTTAAAAATTTTATTCGAAAAAATTAAGCGCTATATAAAAATAAATAAATCAGAAGACAGAAAGCATTTTTTGAAAGTTTTATAGTTGAATTAATTTCAGAAAAAATAAAATAAAACTCCTATTATTAATTTATTAATTTCAATTCGCTTCAGTACAGATATAAAACAGATCGTGACAAAGAATAGGTGTGTAAACTTTATTAAATACTCTAGCAATAATTCCAGTGTTTGTAAAGTATGTATGGGTACTTTCACAAGTCAATGAAATCAGTCCTAATGATCGAACTGCACGTTTAAACGTTGTATTTTTCATATTTTTAAAAAAAATAAATTTATTTAAAATAAGTACGAATTTTCTTGAGTTCTAGTACTCGTGTATTTTAAGTGTACTTGTACCGCTTATGGGAGGAGACGCCCATCTAAGTGTAGCGGCAGAGACTCAATCAATATACCTCGACTATTTCCAGATACCCACCTCCATAGCAACTAAATCGCCCGCATCTCCTGCCGTTTTGCTACTGAAGGAGTCATACCCACTTTTCTCCAAATAATGAAAGTACCTAAAGCCTCAGGAAACGTAGAAAATATAACAATAAATAAATACTTATATTAAGTTATAAAAAAATAATGCAAAAACAATATAGGTATATTGCAGAAATATTTTACAACAACATATTAAGAAAAATATTAAAAATGTTAGATGTTGCCGTGAACAGAGTATGGGCATTGGTAAAAACATGGCGTAGGGAATAAAAAGATTCGTTACATAAAATCGTGACGTTTGATCTAATAACATATATTTTTATTTATTAA
>NW_027106991.1:13351-14395 GCF_000696795.3 Halyomorpha halys
TTAATTTGAAAAAAGGATGAAGAGAAAAAAAAATAAAGTGAATAATAGAATTGATAAATATAGAATTTATAATAGAATGTCCTACAGCAGCCTTGGCTTCAAAATAAATAAATAAAAATAATAATCCTTAATAAAATAGAAAAGTAAAATATTCGTAAACCTAACAAAACAAACAATTGCCCTCTACTGGGTAAAAAAAAAAAGTTAATTTGAAAAAAGGATGAAGAGAAAAAAAAATAAAGTGAATAATAGAATTTATAATAGAATGTCCTACAGTAGCCTTGGCTTCAAAATAAATAAATAAATAAAAATAATAATCCTTAATAAAATAGAAAAGTAAAATATTCGTAGACCTAACAAAACAAACAATTGCCCTCTACTGGGTAAAAAAAAAAGTTAATTTGAAAAAAGGATGAAGAGAAAAAAAAAGTGAATAATAGAATTGATAAATATAGAATTTATAATAGAATGTCCTACAGTAGCCTTGGCTTCAGTCTTCGGGTTGAGGTTGGGTTTCCCAAGTAGGTCACGGCTCTTTTAACTGTCGGTACCTGGGAGTGGAACTTCATGAACCGCTTCTTGATGTAATTCTCTATCGACTTCATTTGTAACTGGCCATTTTTTTTTATTTCTGGTTTTAATTCGGATTTTTTATTTAGGACAAGATATAGCATTGCTAACCTTGCGTAGGTTTGAGTTAGTTTGATGTTGATATGGTGTTCCCAGGTATCTTACTGTTTCATTGGCAGGATTCCATTTCACATTTTTACCTTTGAGGATTAGTTCCGGTGGGTCTATATTACAATCTGTCACACCGTTGTGGGCAATAGGTAATAGTTATGACTGATCACATTCATACTAAAATAAAATAACATAAAAAAATATATAAATAAATAAAATCTCTTTTAAAATATATACACACAGGGAAGAAGAGAAAGAAAATGAACATAATCAAACTATGTGCATGAAAAAATAAAATAATAATAAAAATAAAGTCATCTCTAGTCACATTTACACTCTTTTATACAATATTTATACAATCGA
>NW_027106991.1:14522-19723 GCF_000696795.3 Halyomorpha halys
AAAAATTATAATTTTAAGTTAATAATTACTTACTATGTGTCGATAATTTCCTTATTATCTTCAATTATAAGTATTAATAAGCATTTTATAAGTAAATAATTTGAATGAATCTATTATAGCATGACCTGATAATCAGAATATATATATAAACTATATATTTAAAATATTCTTTTTGCTAATTTTATTATAGCAAGGTTAGAAACTAGTGTGTTTGGGTGGTTAGGGAGTTTATAATGGAAGTAATGGTATCTGTTTCGGGCTAGATCGGTTACATATAGAACATTATGGATTTTACGAAGGATTTTGGATTGTAAGGATTGGATACCAGAGGAAATCGAAGGTTCAGTGGAGCTTCAAAGCTCAACTCCATATATCCAGATTAAGGGTAAAATAAAAAAACTCTGGAATTGAGAACTGATATAATTTTTTTTTTAATATTATTACTCATTTACTGGTCATTTCGGACATACGGCGGGGAGGTCATGGATAACTCTCTATCCATGACCCACTCACATTTTGAACGTAACAGTTTATACGATTTTGAAAATATTTATTTATGATTCAGCATCTCACAGAACATAAGGACAGCATGCTTCAGAAATTTGGATTTTGACCCCACTTTGGGATGCACCAGACAAAGTAATTCATTTTACGGTATAAGCCTTATGAAGATGCGATGCCTTTAATCATCAAATAACAGACTCGTAATGTAATTAATATATCCATAATACAATCTTATCTTATTCCTTTAAAATATAAAGAACTTCGAGCTTTTCCAACTCATATCTACACACAATAAATCTGAACTTCTGTGTGGTCCACCATATACACAACGTGTCTTGTGCAACTCCTACATCTTGGACCCTCCCCCTTGGATGCGTGGGCTCCCGAGTACGAACATACTATCGTGTTAACACGAGACGACCATTAGGACTGCAATCCTTAACCGGCACGTGTACTCTCGACCACCGCTCGCTTTGGGATCCTTGTTGACATGGTTCGATATGTAGCCACTATCCCAGACCTTCGACTGGCTCCACTCTTCGACCTGGGTCATTCCCAACAGTCATGGCACCTGACCTCGATACAACTTCTAAATATATTTTTTTCTAACATTGTATTGATTTATCATATGAACATATTTATTGATAATGCGATTTATAAAGTATAACTATTTAAACCTAATAAATAAAATGCATTCTGATAACTCAAAACATTTCTTAGATTGAATTTTTTTTTTTTAGTAATGTTTTTTCTGTTACCATTTTTCCAAATACCAAATAAGTAAAATTTTGAACTAATATAACTATTAAATAAAACACTAATTACATTTATACTATTATATACAATATTTACACTCTGGATATGAGGACCCCGATTCTACTCTATCCCCCACGAATGAGGAGTTGAGCGTGGCTCTATGAGATCTGCTAATTTTTATAGTAACAGAAAAATGAATATTTTGTTGTCATGATTTTTGCCTTCCCTTGTATTTAATTTTTTTAAACACAAAAATGGCGTTAACTTCAATACGAGCCTACTAAATATCTTGCGACTTTATATATCTACGTACACATGTATGTGTATCTATGTAGGTTAGTAACATTTTTCTTAAATTGCGCAGAGTCCCTAAATATCGTAACTTCCAATATTGCAAAACACTGAATACTTATAAATGAAATTCCTAGGCGAAATAAAACGGATATGCCTCTTATATCTGGGACATAATGCATCAAGTTATAAAGCCGATGTTGGGGGATGATGTATTATTCAGGAGGCAACGGCAACAGGTGAGCTGTAATTGATCCAGACCGGAATCAACCTTCAACCTCCCGGCTAGTCACTTCCTCCGATGATGGATACTGTAGGAGTCCGCGTTCTTAATACAGTTTAGGGAGTGATTGATTTGCGAGTTCCAGCTAGTTAGGGGTGGAAAAATATTGCCATCGGGTTAAGGGATGTGGGGAAAAATCTTTGATAGCTACAAACGATGAAACATATTTGAACTACATGTAATACAAGAGCCGGGAAGAAAAAAAGGCAGATCTCACCCCAATTTATGCTTACTTTAATGAAAACTATGATTACTAATCAAAACTGACGAGTCTGCCTAATATAGGTAGGGGGAATAAAAAATGGCGGCTGTTTCAAAATCTTATAAAAATATTAATTTTTCATTCGCAGCTCTATGTCTTAAAACTACCAACACTAGAAAATCTAAAAGAACATTATTTAAAGAAGAGTAAATTTATAATGAGAAATCTATATCACAGGAACTATATGACGTACATGTGTCTATTAGCAATCAAATTAAAGCTAGTTCAATGTACTATAAAGTAGTTTATGACCTTTACCTTCGTAGGAATAGTAGTTTTCATGATATTTGCTTAAAATAATTTATTTATAGTTGTTAGGACAATACATTTGATTTATGAAAAACATTATTTCAGAAACCATTGGACGTACAGATGTCTGTCTGCATTCAAATTAAAGCTAGTTAAATTTACTATAAAATAGTTAATGATGTTCAACTTTGTAGGAGTAGTAGTTTTTATGATATTTGACAAAATAAACTCACAAAATGTTAATTTCTAGTTGTTTGAAAAAATATATCTCTAGGCCCACAAGACAAACATATGTCTGCCAACACTCAAAATAAAGGAACTTACTATAAAGTTGTTTATGAAACTTATCTTCGTAGGGATAGAAGTTTTTATGATATTCAAATATGAATATAAATTTGGCAAATGAAAATTTGTCCGAAAAACTATAAATCAATCTATTTTAGCAAATTTCATGAAAACTACTACTCCTACAAAGTTGAACTCATTAAACTAGCTTTAATTTGAGTGCTAATAGACATCTGTACGTCACACAGTTCCTGAGATATAGATTTATAAATTAACTAACTACTGATATTTCAGTACGTTCCATACAACATTTTTATGAAATGTTGCTTTTAAAAAGCTATATTTCGAGAACTATTGAACGTAAATAGCTCTATTATGGCTTACCTTGTAAAGATATAGAGCTCTGAATAAAAAAATAATGATTTTTAATGTTTTGAAACAGCCGCCATTTTTTATACCCCCTGCCTATACTTGACAGACATCAATTTTAACTAGAAATTATACCTAATTTTCAATTAAATAACCAAAAATTGGGGTGAAATAACTGTCTTTTTTCTCCTCATGAGCTCTTGTACTAATAGCTTGGAGATGCCTAAACGGTGGTACTTCAAATCTCTATGAAGAAATTCTCGTTTCTTTGACAAAGGCACCAAAATTATAATCCCGAATTTAGATTAGTGGAAGTGTGCTAACTATTGGCAAAGGGCGAAGTAAGTGTTGGAAGTTATTTTATCAAACACATATTCCTGGTAGATCAATTAGTGTATCTTTTGGTTTGGTCTAATATTTCAGGCCTCCCCTCTAACATGATAAGACTCTAAATTTGTTATCTGCCTCTTTGTAATACTTATTATTTTAGCCATATTTCATTAATTGATTTATGTTTCTTAAATTACAATTTAAAACTATATTTTAAAATATTTTTAAAGATATGTTGAATTTCACTTATTACTAAATTAGTATTATAAAAAATAATGGATTTTTTTTTTTTTATTGACTCCAACACAATCACCGTGAACGGGGAAAAATATATGTAAATTTTATTTTTTCTGAGTAGCTAGGAATTTGCAATTCAAACGTCCCTGATTTACGGAAGAATTCATGAATCCCAACTCTAAGCCTGGTTCAAGATAAGAAGATCCTCAGAGAAATGTTTTTGAAGATTACAGAAGCAAACTAGTTAAAGTTGGTTTGATTTTTCACTTGAAAAACTGCCTCAGTATTTATTTTAAGGTTTAATTATGCATTAAAAATATAATCTTTGGTTTATTATGGAAGAAAAATCTGTTCATGCAAAGAGGTTATGCTATAGAACTATATACCTTTTTTAATTAATTTATTATGATCTTATATATATTATTAGTATTTTATACTCATTTACTATTTATTATTATTAATTATAATAGAATATAGAGTTTTATATGACGAAATTTACAAGATAAAAAAATATTCTTTATTATAGTTAGATAGGCACTTAAAAAAACATATTTTAAGTATTTAATGAAGTATCTGTTATTTTTTTATCCCATTATATTTTAATATTATTTTTTATTTTCCTCTTTGTACTCAGTTGTATTTTGTTTATTCTTACTGCTTTATTTTTATTTTTTCTCACTTCTTCTTCTTTTTTTTTTTTTTGTTTTATGTTCTTTCTTTTATTTTATAACCAAATTTCCATATAATGGAGTCTTTAAAACAAATGACCGTTTTATCAAATTCAAGATTTCAAATGACTGTAAATATTTTAATTCTATTTAATACTTCCCAATACTTAATAATCCCTTTAGAGCATTCTCTAAGCATGTTTAATCCCATTCGACTTCTTCAAAAAAGCCTCAGTTTAGTTATTTGTTTCTAAGAAAAAAACATGCCATGGTAATTTTAAGGCATTACAAGAAAAAAAAATACCCAGCCGCTGTAGCAACTCGTGAAATTATTAATAATGAAGGAGAAGGTGTCCTTGACCAGCGCACTGCGCTGCGTTGGAATGAAATATTTAGCAGTGGTTCTGCAGGAAGCCGTCCACAAGTACTCGCGTACTGGCCAGGGAGTGTGGTGTGTTGAAAGATACGGTTAGTCACCATCTACTCCCCATGGTGAAGGTGAAAAAGAACAATAGACTGGTCCCTCACAAACTTACTCCTCAGAAATCAGCTAAAAGGTTAGAAATTTGTGAACAAAAAAAGGTTTAATGAACTTCATGGGTTCGAACTACTGTCTCATCCACCATATAGTCCAGACCTCGCACCATCGAATTACTACTTGTTTCGATCCATGGCCCATTTCCTTCGAGGAAAAAAATTTGATAATTTTGTGGAAGTTGAAATTGCGGTCCAAGAGATCTTTGACAGTTATCCCATAGAATGGTATCAGCGTGGGATCGAGCAATTGGCTAGCAGATGAATATCGATGGTAGATAACAATGGACTATACTTTGTTTTAATTCTATTTTATATCAAAGAAATAATAATACAAATATTTGATTGAAAAACGGTCATTTTTTTTATACACCCTATTATAATCTGTACGATTTTGTAATTACAAATATCCAATACTAATATAATATATATA
>NW_027106991.1:19808-26834 GCF_000696795.3 Halyomorpha halys
TAATATAAATTTATATAACATTGTTTGCAAATAATATACTAACAACACCCTTCATGTACAAACAGTAAAAATGAAACATTCAAAATTATTCTTTTGATCCCACTCCTGCCATTAGCTCCAAAATAAGTTATTTAATAATCTTTAAAATAGTTTCTTCTTCAATATAAGGTATCTCATTCTAGAATTTCTTGTCAGGAATTATACTTCCGTTACTTGAAAAGAAAAAAAAAATTATAAGCACCAATTGAAACGAGGAGAGGAAATGAGGAACTTGCGTGAGGAGTAAACTCTAATTTATCTGTACTTAATCTTAAGTGGATGAGCTGAAGTCTTTAGTATTATACGGGGCAAAAGTCATTAACCTGGCTGTTTATTTAGGATTTTGTTGTATGGCTTTTTCTGGCATTTCGTGTTAAATTTTAGGAATAAAACACTTTTTCGAGATATTTAAATTGATGAATGCAAAATTTGTTTTATCTTATCTACTTGGCGCAACCTCTCCAAGAACTCAGACAGTTTTCATATCTCTGAAATCATATGACGGTTAGCATAATATGTCAAGTAGATGCAATTAAAGATATTCTTAGATAGAATTAAATATTTTTGAATACTTTTAGATGAATGAAAAATATGCTACTGCAGCTAGACAGTAACAACCGTTTGAGTCTGCATATAATTGGATAACGATAAGAAAAATATTGGAGAGCTTCGGAATGTTTGATCCGATACTAATAAATGATCCGGTAAGTATCAAAATTAGAATGCAGGAGATCTTGGATAAATACAGGGAATTTGTCAAGGATAAGGACCTCTTGTTATTACGAGAATTGACCTATAACCCGTGGAACGATAGAGTCTTCATAAAAACGGATGCTCCTTAAAGCTACCTAAAAATCAGTTGCCCTATAACTCACTTGAGAATAATTTCCTAACTACGACTTACGAGTAAATATACAATTACTCTAAATGTTGGTCCACACAAATATACCTTAGGCCCACAGAAGCTTGGTCCAGCTTGTGATGGAACGGCCCTGGAGGATTGTTTCCATTTTTTGACAAATTGCCCCGCGTATCATGAGAACCGAAGCTAAGCAATATTAGCTGAAATCAGTTGTATGAATTTCTGTCTGTACCCTCAGGATTGGACCTAAACTATTTTTTATATATGTAACGTAAAAGCTTTTGCTTAGAGCTGGACACCTATCGTCTCTTTTGGAGGTGTAGCTTTTGTTTTTTGTTTTTAATATTATTAAATATAAAGTGGCTTTTTTTTTTTTTTTTTTTACTGTCTTATTCTAACGAATGCGGATAGCCTAGCTTGGGTATATTATTTGTTATTAGTTTATATAAACGATCTCTAACTCATCATTTTTGTAAAATTACTACAATTGATTACTTATTTCATGTATTTCACAGGCTAACTCTATTTGGCCCATAAACAAATAAATAAAATGTTATTACTATTATTATTATATGATATGTGGATATTACATAAAGCTAGATATCAAATATGCAGGACGAAATGACGAAATTTGTAAATAGAAAAAACATGCAATATATAAGGATGAAAAGGTTGAGGATAAACTGGTTTTAACTTGAAAGGTCCACTGTAAAAAAAAAAAAAAAAAAAATGAAGATGTAAAAAAGGATTGAGTATAATATAACTGATTTAGAATTATAACCCTATTAAAAATATTTAATAGTAATTTATTTTTCGTATACTGTTGATGGGGACTGCGATAGCAGCGTGATAACGCGCCAGTCTACCAATCCACAGGTTGTCAGATCAAATCCCGGTCCCACCCGGGCTTTTTTCAAGCACAAAATAATGCAAAACTCACTGACAACCTCTCCCCGAGAATTTGTGAGGCCGTTAGCTAGTGGGTGGCACTCACAAAAATAGGCGTGGGAGTGACGAACCCACCCTGCGAAAAAAACACGTCAAGAAACGCGCGATATATTTTTTCTAATACTGGGAATATTACCTCCTAATATTGGGAAATACATTGCGCGAGGACTTAGGCTTCCATGGTCTTTTCCCATAGAATAATAATACTGTTGATAACCAAACTATTTAACCATGAAACATTGTAAAAAATTGATACATTATATTTTCCTGCTGTAGTTTATTAATATCACAATTAATTAATATAGATGGTTGCGGTTGCGGCCAGTTGAGAATAAAAATAAATAAAAAATATTTATAAGTGTCCTTAAGCCTAAACCTTTCAGCTAGAATTTCAAGCCTACATCAGGGCTAAGGACAAAAAAATAAGATAACAACCATAATGATTCAAAGGAAGTAAAAAAGCAAATAATATAGGCACGTAAGTAGTATTTTAAAAAATGTATAGTGTAGTATTTTGAAAAGATAAAAACAGTATGAGAATACAGTAACATTAAAATTAAGATCAAAGGAAGTAAACAATATATATATGAAAATCAAGTAAATAAATACATGTAAGAAAAGAAAATGAAATTGAGGTTATAAAAAAATACATAGAAAAACCGTATACATGATTAATTAAATATGTAAATAAAATAACAGAATTAAAGAACTATGTTTTTTAATAAGTACGATTTGAACTGGAAAAAATCTTTTCTCAACTAATTTTTTAAATAATCTTAGTTTTAAATAATTTTCAATTTTTAAATGTATTTACTTACTTGTATATATGAGTGTAAATGTGACTAGAGATTAGTTTATTTTTATTATTATTTTATTTATTTATTTTTTCATGTACATAGTTTGATTATGTTCATTTTCTTTATCCTTGTGTTTTTATATATTTTAAGAGAGATTTTATTATTTTTTTTTTAATGTTATTTTATTTACTATGAATGCGATCAGTCATAAGTATTAACTCTTGCCCATAACGGTGTGGCAGATTGTAATATCTATCAATAAATAAAGTTTTTGAATCTAAAAAAAAATAAAAAAAATAAAAAATATTTTTGACAAATAAGTAAGTTCAATAATAACACCATCACGTTCTTAGAAACTTCAACTTGCTATTACGCCCACCAGACCTACCAGAACTAATCCTCAAAGGTAAAAAGGTGAAATGGAATCCTGCCAATGAAACAGTAAGATACCTGGGAACACCAAATCAACATTAAACTAACTCAAACCTACGCAAGGTTAGCAATGTTATATCCTATCCTAAATAAAAAATCCAAATTAAAATCAGAAACTACAGTTCTTATTTTTAAAACAATTCCCAGGCCACTGCTGATGTGCGGCTGTGAAGTCTGGGGAGCCTAAAGGAGGAGTTAAAGGAGCAGTGACCTACTTTGGAAACCTAACCTCAACCCGAAGACTGAAGTCCAGACTGCTGCAGAACATTTAGTCATAAATTCTGTTTTTATCGATTCTATTATTGACATCACTTCTGCCTTATTTTTTTTTTCTCCTCGTCCTTTTTTTCAAATCAACTTATTTTTTTTCCCATTACAGGGCAATTTTTGTTAGGTCTACGAATGTCGTTATTTTTGTTATTAAATTTTCTCTTTTATTTAGAATTATCATTTTTATTTTATTTTGTTTAATTTATAACGTTGGATATAGTTAGCGGTGTCTGTTGTGTAAAAAATGTAACTATTATATTAACCATAAGCCCACCAGCCCGATTTGGTATTAAATAAATTTTAAAAATACTTGATTTACTCATATCTATATTATTTTCCCTCTTCGATCTTAATATTAATATTGTATTCTCATACTTTTTTCATACTCTCAGAATACTACAATATAAATTTTCTTTAATACTATTCCTGTACCTATATTGCCTGTTATATTACTTTATTTTTTTTAGCCCTGATGAAGGCTTGAAATTCTGGCCGAAACGTTGGCTTCATTGACCAAACCTCATCTCCTCCTCACTCCTCGTATAGTATCCTCAGTCAGCAATTAACTCAACATTATAATATTTAAAAGGATAATTTAAAGTAGCATTAAGATAGGAATGGCCCGATTGTTGAGATGAATCCAAATAAAGCTGGAAAGCACATATTGAATATTTACTATTTAAGAACAAACAAGCCAACCACTCTGCAGCGCCCTGACGTGTTGACTTGTTAAGCACCCAATCAGGGCCGACTGGCTGTCACTCTGACAAAGTAATTGGCCGATCCTCTGTCTTCTTGGACCAATCAGCTGCGAGATACGTAATGAGAATCCCTTTGTTCCATGGAGTCCATTGTGGCCGCTGCTCTCTTCACACCTAATTAGCATTTTATTATAAAGGGGCGATCAATCCGCTTTGAGTGTCTATCTCGAATCAACGATCAAATGAGCTTGTATAAATATTTGCAAAATATAATAGGGTGTTTTAAATAAATTTGTGATTTTTCGAGCCTCTATAGAATTAAAAATACGTATATAAAAAAACCAACAGAAACATTGCAGTGAAGTAATGCCAAGAGGAATGTGATAGGCATCAAAATAAATAGCAATGGGGAAAATAAATGGTTCAGTGTCTTAGTAAGGAATTTATGTTTCTTGAACAACGGTTATGTAAGAAGATGAATTGTTCAAGATCATGCTTAACCACCAGGGTACTGTTTCATAATAAAGTACAAACTAGTACTATTAATCTTGTCGATTTAACTTAATACAATTTCTCTGACTTGTACAATAGTAACTGGTACTTTAGTACTTTTTAACTCCTGTAATATCACTAATGGTGTTCCCTATTATAAAAAAAAAATATCAGTGTAATGTTGTTTCTATAATTGTATTTTGAACTAACACTATTAGCTTTCATTATAATAAATAAGGTAATAAATCACATAAAGTAAAAATAAAATAGGGGATAGCTAGTATTTAAAAAAAATGTGTTTGGCCTATTTTATTTCTTTCATTTCAGTACTTTAATTACATATTTCATTGATTATATATTCATTATCATTATCATCACATATCATTGATTTTCTTTCTCATTTTTTCGATTCCATTAATTTTAAATAATTATTAAATTTAAATATTCACATTTCCTTACTCCTTTTGGATTATATAACTTATTTTATTTTATTATTATTTATAAATATATTTTACTTCTTTAATCCTGTTATTTTACTTACATTTTTAATTAACTATACATTTTATTTTCCACTTTTTTCATCACTTTATTTTAAATAGTTTTCATTTTGCACATGTATTTACTGACTGGATATGTATATTATTAATTTTCATTCCTCTTACTTAATTGTATTATTACCTATCGCATAAAACATTTATCTTCTTATAATTCTTGGACTTTGTCCTTACATTACACTATTTATCTCACTTATCTTCGACTACTTTCTGTCCACCCAATTCCCGAAGAATAACAATTGAAAGTTTCACTCAAATAAGATTTATATATTCTCTGTATTTTATATTTCAGAATTTCGTTCATACTTGTAAATATGTATATTAGCAGAAATTGTAACTTTTCATTTATTATTTTTAGTTTAATTGTATTTGATTTTGTTTTTGTTTTTATTTATTATCAGAAGTGTTAGTCATTTTATATTTTATGATTTATGTGGTTTTATTTTATTTGTTATATTCTTACTTTATATATTCTGTTAATTATTGTTGTTAATTTTTATCTTTTCAAATTCATTATATTTTATGACGTTTTATAATTTCATTTTTATTTTGTTTTGTACTCTAAGGCTCTAAAGCCTGATTTTGATCCCTGTATATTATTCAAAGGGATCGATCCCAGAATAAATAAAGAATATTATTACTATCATTATTATTATTTATGTATTTATATTGTTAGTTATTTTCATATTTTCTGTAATTCCATTCATTAATTATGTTTGTTATCTCGTTTATTGGTTCTTAGCCCCGCTGAAGGCTTGAAATTCTGGCCGAAACGTTGGTTCTAATAAATAAGTTTTAACTTATTTGTGTTTTTCACTGACTTTACCCCCAATCTTCTTCTTCTCATATAATTAAAAAATTATACGATTACTCAAGAATTTTGAGTTGTTAGTTCAAGGTGAAGTTCAGTACATGAAACCCTCATTGGTAAAAATAAAGTTCATAGTTGAAAATTTGTTTCAGGACCTTCATTTACTCATATCTTCTATTAGTGTAACTGCGTAACCAAATATTCGTTGTTACTATACTAATAGAAATAATTTCTTTTATTGCAAAAATTACAAATACAATAAGTATATAAAAAAAAAAAAAACGGAAATAGTATATCCGTTTGTTTGGGGTCAATAATATTCTTTATAACTAGTTCATATACTATCAAATTATGGTTGCTATTTAAATTTTTATCTGTGTAAACTCCTAGGGTATTGCCAATTTAGAATTCTTGAAAGTTTCCTGATAATTGCATACCGAGAAAAGAACTTTATCTTTGACTATCAGCCTGGAGATATATGAATCAAAATGTGTCTTTCCCCACGTTATCAGCATACTATCTACACATTTTCGAGATAGCATTTAAGGAAATAGTCGAAAGGTTGGGGAAGCCCTGCGGAATCGGACTGTAAGATCCTAGTTTATGAGCCGTTTATCATGATTACAGAATTGTGGGTTTAATGGAATTTTCTATCCGGATTCGAACTTATTTTCGGTTTTAAAACTCAAATACTCCTCTGTATGATGTTGTAATTCATGTATATGATTCATAAATCTTCTTTGATTTTAGCAAATTTGTAATAACTTCATCGAAATAATGAACTAGGAATAAAAACTCGATTGCTTTGGGTAAAAGGACACAGCGGTATTTGTAGTTAAGGAAAGAGCAGACACGCTTAGTACCCGTTTCGTATGTTAAAAAATCCTTACTAACCGACTTAATCGAAGAGCAAAATAGACAATGGTATCCAGCTCACAAAACTACAACATAACCAAAAGCACTCATTACAAACTGACTCAATTTCTTACAGAACATGAACCGACTAACCAATACTTATATAATATATATAATACTCACTTACAAAACTGAAATTCCAAACTAAAACCAGAAACAACTGTTCTTATATTTAAAACAATTCTCAGGCCACTGCTGATGTACG
>NW_027106991.1:27434-29756 GCF_000696795.3 Halyomorpha halys
TATAATATAAGTTATATCAACCATGTAAGGCCAACCAGACCGATCTGGTATAAAAATAAAATAAAATCATTTACAAAACTCAGACGCATGTAAGTGCGGCGGAAGAACTCCACAAACTATTCAACACATTTACGATGTTACATATGTGATAACAAAAGATATAGTTTGTTGAAATTAACACTACTGCAACGGGACGCATGGCCTCTACCCGAACAAATATTGTATAACAAATACAAGAAACAAGAAGAGTTCACCGATGACATAGATCTGAAATGATAATGTGTGGAGTGACTACCTAATAAAATAAATATATATATGTATTTTCAATTATTATCATTAGTACTACACAAATTATGTCATATTTTATTTATTTTCTTATTTTTTCTTTTTTCAGTTGCATTTTATTTACTTATACTATTATATTATCTAACAGCTCTCACCTCTCCTTGTTTTGTGCTAAGTTCTTTCTGTATTGTATTGTATATAACAGAGGTTTCCATTTTTTTCCGTTTGCTGCTCCCTAAGTAATCGCATTTTTTCCGCGGCACCCCTAATACTTCAGATTTTTTTTTATACATTTTTGAACAAAAGCGATTACCTACACGTGAAAAATTAAAATTAGACACTTACTATTTTCTTTAGGATAATATAAAATATCTAATTTCAGCTATTTCGGTAATATTCATATTGAGATTGGACAACCACCTACAAAAACTCGAGAGTTTCTAAATTATTCGAGTTTTGTCAGCATATACGATAGTTGGCGCGAAAATTCGAGAATTGGAAATACTAAGAAAGTTGCCGAATTGTTTAATTGAATATTTTGCGGCGCCCTTATAACGTCACCACAGCGCACACTGAATGGCCAAAAAGTGGTAAAAATTCAATATCTCGAGAACAGATTAACCCTACGATGGGAAGAAAGAAAATCAAGACTCCCAAAGAAGCCTAACCATTGATATTCACGTGGTATTTAGTACGTGATAAAAAAAAAAAAAAAAAAAAAAAAAAAAAAAAAAAAAAAAAAAAAAAAAACTCCTATGCTAATTGTCCTGGCTTGTATAATTATTCTTCAAAAATTAAAATAATAATTTTTTTTAAATAAATAATTTAATTTCTATCCATTTTAGTCACAAAACGTTTCCCACAAAAGTCCCACGTTTCGGCCAATCACAACTTAGGTGGTGAAAAAGTTTTTAAGGAATAGTGACTGTGATAAATGATTTTAATTTTGATTTTAAGTGAATTTAGAATTTGTTATATTAATAATTAGAAATTGTTATATTGACCTGGGCAGAATAGCCTGCATGGAGTTAAGAGTTTTATATATAATGAAATTATATAATTTCAAAATTGTATTAAGTAGATTGTCCCTGAGGATGGCCGGATTGGCCGAAACGTCGGACTTGTAAGAAAAATAAAACGTTTTGAGACTAAAATGGATAGAAATTAAATTATTTATTTTTAAAAAATTTACCAGTCTCAGGAAATTGTTAAGATTATAAAATAAAAAAATAATTTTAAAAAAATACGAACTATTTAAATAAAGTATATTTACATATATTATTTTTAATAGCAGATTAAAAAAATAAATAAATATACCATTTCCAAGATAATTTAATAACATGACCTGAAACCAGCGTTGTATTGTACTAAAATTGATTGCAATGCTTTAAGGATGTTTCAGTCTAAAATAGACTGCCTTCCACCCTGTTCCGCGCACTATCTTTGCCTTTTGCAATTAATGTGTACCTGGAAGTTGATTCATTTTAGTTCCATATCTCCATTAGTAATTGAGTTAGCTGTTGCTTTGTCGTGAGTAACTTTAGTATTTCTGTAGTCATATCATCCTTCCACGTCGTCCTTTTGAATATTATTTTATTAATTCCAGTTGAATAGAATTTTCGTTTTTTTTTTCAAGGATTAAAGGAATTTGTTTTTCGATATATATAAGAATGAGATATCAGGGATCGGTAAATCTTTAGTGAAAAGAAACATAGTAAATGAAGTTTAAAGTATTAAGGCTGGACATATGGAGTTGAGCTTTGGGGCTCCACTAAACCTTCGAATTCCTCTCATATTCAATCCTTCGTAAAATCCTCAATGCTCCTTACTTTGTCACAAATAAAATCATACATAAAGACCTATATAATATTCCCTATGTAACCGATCTAGCCCGAACCAGATATCACTCCTTCCATTATAAACTCTCTAACCACTCAAACCCCCTAGTTTCTAATCTTGCATCCTCTTCCATTCCTGACAATCCTCCGAGGCGCCTGAAAAGAAGATGGCCACGAGACCAGCTAATGTAAAATGTCA
>NW_027106991.1:29806-32659 GCF_000696795.3 Halyomorpha halys
CTAACCACTCAAACCCCCGAGTTTCTAATCTTGCATCCTCTTCCATTCCTGACAATCCTCCGAGGCGCCTGAAAAGAAGATGGCCACGAGACCAGCTAATGTAAAATGTCATTAGAGTGCTACCAATGGGTAGTTTCTCTACACGCCTGTAACACTCCAATTTAACTTAGATCAGATTTACTAAATGTATTATAATGTACAGTTGTAAATTGCAATAAATAAATATTAAAAAAAAAAGTATTAAGGAAGGAAAGAAATTTAATAAAGTGTCTATAAATCTTAAACAGTATAGATGAAACTTGTGATAGTTCACACAGTTTGACTGGAGTTTAAAAAAATGACATAAGAGCCCTGAGAAAAAAATGGCCGAGTAAAATACAGCTTAGAAAAAGTATGAAAAAATGTGACAAATACTTCTTATAAGTTGTATCTATGAAAATAAAATTTAATAATATGACGGGGGTGAGGAAGAACATGTTTTAAAATGAATAAGGGGCCGAAACGTTACATGTGAAATACGTATGTTAAACCTAAAATCGAAGATATATTTTTATAGAAAAAAAAACAAAACAAGCTGGCTCGAATATAAACATTTATTTGGTTAATCCAACATTAGAAAATATAATCAAAAGAGTTTTAAAAATCTATTGAAAGATTAGTAGTTAGGTAAATTATTTTGAGAAATCCATCTCTCAGGAACTATGTGACATATAGATGTCTATTAGCACTCAAATTAAAGCTAGTTAAACGTACTATAAAGTAGTTTATTACCTTTACCTTCGAAGGAATAGTAGTTTTCATGATATTTGCTAAAATAAATTGATTTATAGTTATTCGGACAATAAGTTTGGTTTATGAAAAACTATATTTCAGAAACCATAGAATGTACAGATGATTTCAGCACTCATAAAGCAAGTTAAATTTACTATAAAATAGTTAGTTAGATAACATTTATCTTTGTAGGAGTAGTAGTTTTTATGATATTTGACAAAATAAATTCACAAACTGTTAATTCTAGTTGTTCGTATAAAATTATTTTTAAAAAATATATCTCTAGATCTATAAGACGCACATATGTCTGCCAGCACTCAAAATAAATGAAATTTAACTTCTTACTATAAAGTAGTTTACGACACTTATCTTCATACGAATAGGAGTTTTTATGATATGAGTATAAATTTGACAAACGAAAGTCTGTCCGAATAACTATAAATCAATTTATTTTAGCAAATATCATGAAAACTCCTAAGACAATAAACGTATTAAACTACTTCATAGCTCATTAAACTAGCTTTAATTTGAGTGCTGACAGACATCTGTACGTCAAATGGTTTTTGAAATATAGATTTCTCAAAATAAATTCAAACTACTAATCTTTCAGTACGTTCTGTACAACATTTTTATGACATATTACTTTTAATTACTATGAAAGCTGTATCTCGAGAACTATTGAACGTAAATAGCTCTATTAGGGCTTAAAGTTTAACAAATTTACTCTACTTTAAATTATGTTCTCTTAGATTTTCTATTGTTGTTGGTAGTTTTAAAGACATAGAGCTCCGAATGAAAAAATAACTATTTTTAACGTTTTTAAAAAGCCGGCATTTTTTATTCCCCCTACCTATATTTGGCAGACTCATCAATTTTGACTAGTAATTATACATAGCTTTCATTAAAGTAATAAAAAATTGAGGTATAATACTGGTTTTTTTTTCTTCCCGTCTCTTGTACTATCAGACCGAGAGTGATTGTTAAGGATTACTCATCGCTCTATCATGCTAGATAGTTTCTGAATTTTTCCTCCCTTAATTAATTATTTTATGAGATTTTATTCACTCATTATCTTTCTTAAAAAAAAAAAAATGTCATGGTCTTTTAGTATTTGTACACTCCACTGATATTCAGTTTTTGAATATGTTCTCTTTGCTTTACTTCCACTGTCTTTAGCTTGATATTTTCTTTTCCTTTTTGTAGCCTTTCATAGCTAATCAGCGAAATTTTCTTTGTTTAAATCATTCTCTTTTTATTAAAATGAATATATTGTCATTATCTCTGAAAAATGTTTAATTTTTAAAAATAATTTTTACTCTTTAATTGATTGGCTCGTTATTTTTATTACTATTTTCATAGATGGATAAATTTTATGCCCCCTGAATAGAGGCGGTATAAGGAGTTGCACCATAAAGCCGACAAGGTATTGGCCAGGTATTGTCGACGGGTTACTTCATTAAGAGGGTAACATTCTCCAGCCTTTGCCGACACATAACGCCCTCTACTTCCAGCACAAGATTGTCCATAAATTCTACAACTTCCATTTCCCTGTCCAACGAACCCTCATCTACCTCCGGAAAATTCCCTTTAGGTTAACGAGTATTCTTGAACACCCTCTCAGCATCTGTATGAGAACATTGTCTCCGTTATAAAACAACTCAAAATTTGTTATGGGAATTAATTCTTGATTAATTTTATAGATTGAGAAATAAACAATGAATATTTCTGTTCAATACATTTGTAAATAGTATTCACTTATATATTAAATACCTCCTTATAATGGAATGGTGCAATAAGAGAACAATTTTTCATACAATAACGAATTCAATCATTTTATTTTTATTTTGAAAGAAGATAGCTGTCGGACAGATCCGCTACCTTGGACCACATTTGGACAAACGATTAACCTGGAATCCTCATACAAGACTGAAAAGACAGGAAACTGCTCGTCGATTCCGACTATTACAACATATACAAGACAAACGGTCCAAACTTCCAATCCATTACAAAAGACTGATCTACATGACTATTATAAGGCCTATTTAGACATACGAAGTTGAGCTTTGGAGCTCCACTAAACCA
>NW_027106991.1:32824-35398 GCF_000696795.3 Halyomorpha halys
CTATGTTGCTGATTTGGCCAGAACCAGATACCAATCCTTCCATAATAAACTTCCCAACCACCCAAACCAACTCGTTTCTAACCTGGCTTCTCCTTCACTACCTAATAATCCTCCTAGGCGTCTGAAAAGAAGATGGCATCGAGATCTTCTCCTTTAGAAATGTTTTTGGAGTTCTATCAATGGGTAGATTCTCCACATGTTTTTATCACGTCATAATATCACAGCAAATTTACTTGATGAGTATATACGTATACAGTTGTAAATATCAATAAATAAATTATTAAAAAAAAAAAATACAGAACTAGAGTAATCAATTTTAAAAGAATACTAGTTGAAAATAGTTGTGGTAAAGAGTAAGGCATAAAGGGTAAACAGATAGGTGAAGTATAGTAACGAGTAAAAGAAAATAATGGGGTGTATGCAAAAAAATTATCGTTTTTCAATCAAATATTTGTATTATTATTTCTTTGATATAAAATACAATTAAAACTCAGAGTACAGTCCATTGTTATCTACCGCCATTAGCTATCTGCTAGCAAAATGCTCGATCCCACGCGGATACCATTCTTTGGGATGGCTGACAAAGAGTTCTTGGACAGTAATTTCAACTTCCTCAAAATTATTAATTTTTTTCCCTTGAAGGAAAGGGTTCAAAGCAAGTAGTAATCCGATAATGCGAGGTCTGGACTATATGGTGGATGAGGTTAAATCTCATACCAGAAGGATTTTTCACAAATTTCTAACCTCAGCGGCTGTTTTAGTGAAAAAGTTGCGGTAGAATTTCACACATACTCAATTTCAATTTCGGAGTATTTTTCGTTTCTAAATTTGGCTGACCACATCCACACAGAATATTATGTGTGACTTTGTTATTTGGACCTTAAAATGTGTATTTCTGTTAAAAATTTGGATTCGAATTTATTCAAGATTGGCTATACAGTGTTTCAGGGTTAAGTTTCCTATCTGAAAATATTAATTTGGTTCATATACCTACAAACAAGAACAAAAACTCACAGCAACAATAAAACATAAAATCTTGAAATCGTTGGTACTTTACCACCTAAATTATTTTATTATAATAGAATTATCTTAAAATTTATGGATAATAATTCATTTAGAAAATAAATAATATACCTAAAAAATGTTAGAATAAAAAATTAAATTTATCGAACCACCCTATAACAATAAATTTGGTAAACTTACCTTAAACTATATGGTACAACCAATCAACCACAAAAAAAAAATTAAAAAATAAATATTTAACTGGATACTTTTTTACTTCTATGATTCCCAATAATTGATTTTGATTCACAAAATGACCATATCTGCCTGTATTTTTCTTAACTCCACATAATTAATTTATTATATTACAGTTAGAATTAGTAATGTAGGTGTGCTTAGTAATATTAATGTATAGTTGAACTCAGCACTATTATTGGATCCTTATTTATATCATATTCTGTATAATCTTGTTTTATTCTCATTATTATATTAATTCACTATTTAATTGTAAATTTGCAGCTTTATTATTCACTTCAAAATCCTTTCAGTTATTTTTAATTTAATACATTTTAATTTTTTTTTAATAATTATTATTTTATTCTTATTTTTTTACTTTATTTTCATTTTAATAGTTGTTAATTGAATTATTGGTTGTATCACTTGAGATCAATTCATATTGTACTTATTTAGCTTTAAAATAGCCTCCTAAATTGTAATAATTACATTTCACTTATGTCTATAATTTTTATGTGTTATTTTGCTATCGGCCGATAGATGTTATCATCGGGTCGGACAATATTGGATGTAATTTTGTAAATGAATAAAATAAATAATTATAAACAAACAAGAAATAAATCCCCTATAAAAGTATGCCCGTTAACGCTATACTTAAGAGATATTCACAACTAAACATTTCCATTTTTATGAATTATTTAGGTAATAATAAATAACTTATTATGTGTTCCGACTAATTTAAATGTAAACATTAACATTCATAATAAATGTTTAAAGTCATTAACTTGAGCATTAAGACTCAACATCTTTCTTCCACAGCAGCAGTGGCCCAATGACACTGGATATGTCTTATTGTCACGCAATCCAGATCTGATACCAGAGAATTTTTTTTGTTCGGAGTGACATTAAACAAAAAGTCTAAGCAAGTCCGGTCAATGACCTTAATTCTTTTCGAGGGAGTATGATGATAATGAGACTTACAAACCAATGACATATCCAATGCCGTTCGGAAGAAAGGTGCCAAGATATTCTTAATGCTCAAGGTAATTAATTTAAACAATATTTGATAGCAGTGTTAATATTTTCAGTTCATTAATAAACTTGTTGCAACACATTGATTAATTTTGTTTTCTAAGATATGAGCTCTAATAGAGCTATTTACTAATAGTATTCGAGATGTAGCTTTTTAAAAAGCAAATTTAAACGCCTGTTGAATAGATTCGATACTTAGGACTCCATCTTGACAAGAGCCTTACTTGGAATCCACACACAAGACTGAAACGACAAGAAACTGCTCGTAGATTCCGATTGCTACAACACTTACTTGACAAACGCTCT
>NW_027106991.1:36505-48462 GCF_000696795.3 Halyomorpha halys
TGGATTTAGGTGAACTAGAAACTATGTTGTATGTATTTTGTTTTTTTTTAATCGAACACCGTTGTGGGCAATAGGTAATAGTGATGAATGATCACATTCTTACTAAAATAAAATAAAATAAGAATGAAAAATAAATAAATAAATGAAAAAAAAAGTACATAAAAATATATAAAATCTCTCAATAAATAGAATCTCTCGTTGTATGTATTAGTAACTAATTTCTATTCCACCTAATTGTATAATTCCTAATATTATTATTTTTTATATAATTCATCAATGTAATATTTTTTTGAAATGTTTTGTCAATTCTATAATGTTACTATCTTGTTTTTCATTTAACCCTGACGAAGCCCTGCAAGGTGGTACAAAACGTTGGTTAAAAATAAATAGTTTTCCTATTCCCGGACTATGTACTTTATAGTACATTAAATTAGATTTAATTTGAGTGCTTGCAGACATCTGTACGTCTTATAGTTTCGGAGATGTATTTTTTCATCAATAAAAATTTTTGTCTAGAACCAGAAATCAACATTTGAGAATTTTTTTGTTGAATATCATGAAAACTACCACACCTATGAAGATAAACGTTCCGCTAAATGATGTTCTCTTACGGATTCTAGTGTTTTCGATAGTTTTAAAGCTAGTTTAATATACTATTAAGTAGTTTATGATGTTTATCTTTAGGGGTATTCATGATATTGTGTTAAATGTAAACTGCTTTACCATGTTAAATGTTATAAGTATAGCATTATGAGCAGTTCTATTTAAAGTTATGTTAAATGGTAAATGCATAAGAGCTCCTAGCGGATTTTCTGAGCAACTTGTTTTATAACCTTTCCTTCTAAAACTTCATGTTATTGTTTACTTCTAAGTTTTGATTACATTAATATATTACAACATGCCTAATATAAGTGAAAAGTAGAAATGTAAAAGTTTGGCTACTGATTGCATTTTTTAAGTCCAAAACACAAGAAAAAAGAAAAAAAACACATGCTCAGCTGGTCTGTTTCGTGACGTCATTCTCCATTTAACAGACCTGATACTCTCAGCCATGTTACATGTTGTATTGTTTTAACATGGTAAAAGAAGGAAATATTTCTCCATTTAACATAAGTTTTTCCCTTTAACACGCTTTAACATGTTAAACTAAAGATCATGAATACCCCTTTTGTATGAGTAGTAGTTTTTATGATATTCAACAAAATAAATTTACAAAATGTTAATTTCTAGTTCGGATAGTTAGTTAATTCGGATAAAACTTTTGATTTTTGAAAAGAATATATATCTCAGGAACCATAAGACATAGATGTGTCTGCTAGCACTAAAAATAAAGATAATTTAACTTACTATAAAGTACTTCATGACACATTACATAGCTCACAGTAAAAAACACACAGTAATGTTTTTTATGAATATAAATTTTGCACATGAAATTAATCAATTTATTTTAGCTAACATCATGAAAACTGCTAAACCTGTGGATATAAGTGCCATGAACTACTTTATAATAAGTTTAGCTAGATTCGATATGAGCCCTATTTCGAGAACTATTAAACATAAATGGCTATATTAGGGCTCATATTTTAGCAAATTTACTCTTCTGATGAGTAATTAGGTTTTTTAGTGTTGTAAATAATTTTAAATATAAGGAGCTAACGTTTAACGTTTTGAAACAGCCACCATTTTTTATTGCCCCTACCTATACTTGGCAGACTCATCAATTTATACCAGTAATTATACATAGTTTTCATTAAAGTAATAAAAAATTAAGGCGAAATAACTGCCTTTTTTCTCCCTAGCTCTAGTACTAGTAGTTTTGCAAGTAGAAGTGCATTCCCTAGAGCAATAATGACTCTAGCTAGAGAGAACCTCCCTGATTTAGCGCACCACATCTGACAGAGCCACAAAGCACCTCTCCCTCCAGCTGCCCGTTCCAGCAGATGGTCCCCACAATTATCCCCAGACTGTCCCACAGTTAATGTTCGTACTCATATTGTCGATAATGTCTCCTCTCTGGGACTTAATCCTGAAACGAGGAGGGAGAGTAGCATCTGGTACCTGAGGGGGTGTACTCCGGATTATCCGGGATATGAAACTTCCATTGTAGTTTATTAGCGAACCTGCATGGAGTATCGCCTTGTAACATAAACAAGATAAAAAAAAGGACAAAATATTTCTTTTGTATACATGCTCACTCACAACTTTTGATAATCAGGATGTGATGTAGTGCGGTTTTTTTGCGAATGGTCCAGTTCCAAATTTATAATTCAAGGAAAAAAAAAAATCAATTACCTTCTTCTCCAATTATCTGAAAAAAAAATGAAAGAAATATTAGATAGTGAAAAAAATACTAAAAACATAAAAAATCCTAGAGGTAACATATAATGAAGAATATTGAGAGAAATCCAAATTTCAGTATTGTATCACCTACCTATAATTAAGTATGTAAATTTTATATTTTTGTTTAATTTAGACTCAACGTGGTCAGAAACAAAAAGGAGGTAAACAAAAAATACTTGGGAACTTATGGGTAATAAAGCGTTAAGATCCTACTTAAAATTAAACAAATCATTATTAAAATCCTTCTCTTGTTGTGTTACATGTCTATTTTATTTTAAAAAATTATTTTATAGTAAAGATAAGAAATGATAGGAAGGTTCTATTCAGTTTATCCACATTAAATTAAAATTCTAAAAAAACAAAACAGTAGTCTTATTTAATGGATATGTGCCCATTTGAAATGTAAATTCTTTAATTATTGATAGCTAATCTTGAAAAATTAATGACTCTGTGAATTAATGTTTATTCTTATTTTTAAAAAAAGATTAGTAATTTCATATTAAATTCCGGGGATTGGTCCCATCTTCAGAGCTAAAATTAACAATAAAACATAACAAATTATTTCAATAATCGCATATTAAAAATAATTCAATTGCATTTTTTTTTAATTATATGAAACATTAAATTCATAACTTTATATCTTCTTGATCTTTATACAAGAGTAGCAAACTCGGCAATGCTTAGCTATTGCTATATTAGGGGTATTCATAATCTTTAGTTTAACGGATCTTTAGTTAGAGGTATTCATGATTTTTAACATGTTAAAGTGTGTTAAATGGAATAACTTATGTTAAATGGAGAAATATTTCCTACTTTCACCAAGTTAAAACGATATAACATATAACATAGTTGAGAGTCTGTTACTAGGTCTGTTAAATGGAGAATGACGTCACACAACAGACCAGCTGAGCTCGTCACCATTTTTGTTGTGTTAGGTTACTTGCTCATAGTTTGGATTTTAAATGTGTTAGTTCCTAAACCAACTGACTGCCCTACAGTTTCATTTAATGATGTTACTCTTAGCCCTGTCGAACAAATACCTTGGACTACATTTGGACAAACGATTAACCTGGAATCCTGCACGTCAATTTCGACTAATACAGCACTTACTAAACAAACGGTCTAAACTTCCAACACATTACAAAAGACTGATCTACATGACTGTAATAAGGCCAATCTGGACATATGGAGTTGAGCTTTGGGGCTCCACTAAACCTTCGAATTCCTCTCGTATTTAATCCTTACAATCCAAAATCCTTTGTAAAATCCTCAATGCACCTTACTTTGTCACAAATAAAATCATACATAAAGACTTTAATGTTCCCTACGTAACCGATCTAGCCCGAACCAGATATCACTCCTTCCATTACAAACTCTCTAACCACTCAAACCCCCTAGTTTCTAATCTTGCATCCTCTTCCATTCCTGACAATCCTCCGAGGCGCCTGAAAAGAAGATGGCCACGATACCAGCTAATGTAAAATGTCATTAGAGTGCTACCAATGGGTAGTTTCTCTACAAGCCTGTAACACTCCAATTTAACTTAGATCAGATTTACTAAATGTATTATAATGTACAGTTGTAAATAGCAATAAATAAATATTTAAAAAAAAATGTGTTAGTGTTTTGGATGTTTTTATAACTAATAAAGCAATGGATGAAAATAATAATAATAATGTAATGACAGTTGAAAATTAGCTCATCTTGATTCTCTCCCCACCAGTTAGAAGATCAACAAGGTATTCAGTGGACAAACTTTCACTCACTTTAGGCATGCGGTAATAAATTACTTTAATCAAAACTTATAACTAAGCAATAACAAGAAGTTTCGGAAAGAAAGGTTAGAAAACGAGTTGCTCAGAAAATCCGTTTGGTGCTCTTAATATGGTGCATTTAATATGACTTTAAATAGGACTGCTCACAATGCTATATTTATAACATTTAATAAAGTAACACATTTTACATTTAACACATCATGAATATCCCTAATGTGGTTTCGGTAGCCCTCTGTGGTTCACCCAGCATCATAATTGTAAATTCTTTTATGTGTTATTGGAAATTATTTGTATCTATTGCTAATACATAATCAAGAATATTTATAATAGAAAATATTAAAAATATTTTATAATGGGTATTTAATTTTTTTTTTTTATCAGTCTATTAATTTATTGTTAACTGAATATTCTTATTTATATATATTGTCACAAGAATTTTTTTTTCATATTTCAAATTTACTGTTTATCAAGAGGTCTTAGTCATTATTATCTAATTAATTTAAATTATCTCCCTAATAAATTGATGAAATTGAATTAACTCTATATTAATTAAATGGAATCCTTTATATTCAAGTCTAAGGTGCAGATGTGCCAAATATTCTGCACTTTTTCCTTATAGACATCTGTTCACAGTTTATGTTTTATTTATTTATTAATTTTTTATTTAAATTAATAAAACGAATCGTATATATTTTAGGACCAAGACACTTTCCAGCTATTAACCGCATGGAAGGACACAGTTGCGTGACAACAGCTCACATTTTCGAACATAATTACCAACTTCATTTGACTATAATAACCGGCTACTGTGAATGGTCGTCCCCTCTGAGGGTCTGTCTGGGGTCACTCGGGAGTTCTGTATTTCTTGTCCCGGCTCACACAAAAAATAAGTGTCATCTGTGAAGAATGTATACCTGCTCTGGGCCTCTTGAATGGAAGCTTCCATAGATAATAGTTAACCAACGTTCTGGTAACAAGTGTTTTTAATTTTTGGAGCTACGGGACGGAAAAAATCCAGGAAGATGATTTGCGGCAATTATCGTTATGCACAATTATGTAAAGTGTCAACTGGTCATTAGTTGAGGCAAGCCAACCGTTGAAAAAACTTTACCATGCGTTCAAGTCACGTACATCTATCCATTACAATAAGTTATCTTCAGTGATCTTCCCTTACAAATCATAATCGTATTCATATATCATATACATGAATAGATGAAGAGATTAAAAAACAATATAGTCAATTTTGAATATTATTATTTAAAAATTATCATGTGAGGTTCTCACGTAAATAAGTTCAATTTTTATTGAAAATGTTGATTTGTAATAATTATTTGAAAGGAGAAAATTTAAATTTTATAATTAATTAAATTAGTTTTGATTGTAGAATTTTAACCCGTCGGAAAAACCTTCAAGTTCAGAAATGAATGTATTAACTTTCGATTGCCTATCTTGCCCGAACCAGACATCAATCCTTCCATTATTAACTCCCTAACCACCTAAGCCCACATGTTTCTAGCCTTGCTTCCCCCTCCGAGGCATCTGAAAAGAAGATGACCTAGAGACCTTCTAATAGGGGTATTCATGATCTTTGGTTTAACATGTTAAAGCGTGTTAAATGGAAAAACTCATGTTAAATCGAAAAAAATTGCCTTCTTTTACCGTGGTAAAACGAAATAACATTTAACATGGCTGAGAGTCTGTTACTTGGTCTGTTAAATGGAGAATGACGTCACACAATAGACCAGTTGAGATCGCCGCCATTTTTGTTGAGACAGCTCAGTTCTTTCGTGTGTTTGTGGTATTCATATCCCTGTTATTAAACCAGAATGGATAATTTTAATGATACATTTGAGAAAAAAAAACAGTAAAAAAACCAATGTAATTTCATTCTACTATCTGAAAATTTGTAAACGCTTGCCAGATAAAAATCTCACTATATGAACCATGTAATTATTCTTGGGGACATATGTCCCAGAATAAAGTTATTCTTTCATTTCATTTCAGAAGCTAAACTTTCACACAAATTCCACTTTTCACTCACTCTAGGCATGTTGTAATTAATTACTTAAATCAAAACTGAAGTAAACAATAACATGAGGGTCTGGAAGGAAGGTTATAAACATAAAGGCTTATACAACAAGTTGCTGAGAAAATCCGCTAGGGGCTCTTATGCATTTAACGTTTAACATGACTTCAAATAGGGCTGCTCACAATCTTATATTTATAACATTTAACATGGTAAAACATTTAACATTTAACACAACATCATGAATACCCCTAATGTAGAAATATGTTAAGTATAATAAAATATACATATATAAATATATATGTTAGATACAAATTTACGAGATGTATTTTTATGAACATATGAATAAATAATAAAAAAAACTTTTGATTGAAAACTCCACATATGTATATCGGAGTTGGACATTATACAAATAAATTTTTAATATGTTGATAAGTAATTGTTAATTTTGTATTCCTTATCCGAATAATAATTTTAGTTGTGAATGGATTAATTTGAAGTAATTGTCTGTTTGTAATTTCAGACACCTAATCATATAAATAATAAAATAAAACAAATAATTATTTTCAAATTGGTATAATTTTGTACAATAATTATACTATACTAATAATTAAAATTGTTAATTATATTATTGATTAGTTACATTATTTTAAGGATTGAGAGGTGTAGAATATTTTTCTTGAAGTCATGTATGTTTATACTAGATTATTATCTTAACTAATTATATATATATAATTTATAAAATTCATTAATTGGAGGGAACTTATCCAAACAATATAAACAACAACCAAGTTTTTGAGTTATTATAATCATATTTTTTTCTATATTATTTGCAGTTAAATATTAAAAAAAAAAATCTTTCGATATAAATATTAACCTTAAAAAATTACTTTTTTTTTTATTGGGATGAGTTTATCCGTGCATGTCTTTTTTATTAAAATAATCATCTAAAATAAAAGATGAACAATTAAAATTATCATCGGATAACGGATAATGCGGTTATCTTTATTACACATTTCGGATAGTAGATAATTTTATCTGAAATTCATTATCGATTATGTAAGATAAATTTCGTCAAACTCGGATGTATACTTATAGATAAATACTATTAGTATTTTTTTGTTATTTAATTTATATCGATTAGAAACATTCTGGAAGTGGGTAAGGCAATGGACTACTAACTCCAAGAATAGGGGTTCGAATACGGCTATAGCAGATAATTGTTAACTGTAGCTGTTGAGCCTGTAGGATTCGGGAGCTCTTAAGGGTTCACCCAGTCTCATTAAGTGGGTACCCTTAATTGGGTAAAAATCTGGTAGTCGAGCGTGGTTCTAACTAAATCACTTCCTTGCACAACCGTTGGTCAAGTAACAGTACTTCTTAATGTAATCCACCTCTGACCCTTCATGTATTGTAGCGGTTCAGATTTAATTTTAATTTAGATTATCACGAAAAACCTAATATAATTTTTTTGTATTAAATTATTTATGGCCATGGGACCTTCTAGTTTAAATTAATGTTTGAAGTACCACCAATGGGTGGTTCCTTCCCAAGATTTTCAAGTGTATATGAAACATACAACATATTTACCTATTGTATTATTTTGTACAGTTGTAAATTACAATAAATAAATAATTTAAAAAAAAAATATTTAAAACAGCGTTTGCTTCTGAAAACTCAAACTTCCCTTCAAGTAGGTTTTGTTTCTTCCGTAAAATATACTCATTCGGATTTCTATTAATTAAAATAATGAAAATACTTAATATTTTTGGTACGATAGTAACATAAAAATTATTGGAAGAACGTTCTTTTATTCCGTTTAATGCAGAATTTTCACAATAATAAAATCGTTGTTCTTAAAAACATTTTTTTTTTTCACTTTCATTTTTTATATATTAAATGTATTATTCTATATATTTTTAAATTTTAAAAATAATGTACATTTTAATAATATGTAATTATTTTTGCTTAAATCACAGGTAATTTGAGGAGATAGAATTTTCACATCAAGTAACTTAAACAAAACTTGAAGAAAATTTAGGCTTATTCTGAAACAGACACCAACCTGATTAACATCGACTTGAAGTTTTTAAACAAGGATTTTTTTTTTTAAGATGGAGAATTTTTAGTCCAGTGGAAGACAAATAAACAAGAATATTTTATGACTTTATGAAAAACAAAACTTTCTGTAATTAAACTGCCTGAAAGTCACCAAATAGTTTTAAAGAGAAATTATACTCGTTTTTAAAAATAATTTCGTCTAATTTACTGCACTGAAACTTATAATTACCTTCCAAATATTTTTCTAAAAATTACAATATAATAAATAATATAGAAAGAAGAAAATTGACCGTATGGAGTAGATTGTAGCATTGCCGGGTGGCGGTCAATAAAGGTATCAAAATAGTAAAAGAAAACTATTGATTGTTAACCAAAGTTTCTTAATATATCTAATAAATATTAATAAAAAACCTTACCCTTCTTAAGGGTTAGTCTCGGAAGTGGAGACTTTTTTCTATACCTGACTTCCCCCTTTTTCTCATTCGTCCGCTGTGTTTCAAACTGACTAATGAATACCGCTATGTTTATTGTTTATACTTATTAATTTTCTTAATATCTCTCTTTCGCATATTACCATACCTCACCTATACCATATCGACTTCACCTAACTGTTCTACTTTTTACACCTACCTCTTTACCATATTTATAACTAATTTTAATGAGTTGTCTCCTACAGTTTATTAGTCTAGATCTGTATTTAGAACTGTCATCTTACCTGGTTATGTTTATTAGTCACTTGTTTCCAGTCCACCTACATGTATATTGTCATAATTAATTATTTTTTATATACTTTAAAAACATAACAATTGTTTTGAAATATTTTGATTTTAATGTTTTTTTAATTATAAAATGTTTTTTTTCCCCATTCAGCCCTGCAAAGTGGGCTGAAACGTTGGTTAACAAGAAATAGTTTTCTTTTACTATTTTAATACCTTTATTGACCGCCACCCGGACTATCTTCCTACAATAAATAGTAAAATTTGCCCTGAGATGAATCTGATTAGTATATAATAAATTATCATTATCATGACTGATTATATCATTACCATTGTCATAAATTATCATTAGATTAATTTTTATTAATATATTCTTGTTTGAGAGTGGTTTAATTTATTTAAAAACAATATTTGATCCTTTTTCTCAGCTTTATTCTTTTTAAAAACCTTCCAACGTTTCGACCACTTAGGTCATTTTCAAGGATACCTTTACTTTGTTGTCATTTTTTCTTTTAAAATTCTTAAAAATGCCGGCTGATTGCCTTTGTCCCATATAATTTCTTCTGTATAATTCTTTCCTAAATTTAAAATTTGTACTAACCACTTTTCTTTCTATCATTTACATTTGCAAACTTTAAACAGAAGGTTCAGGACCTACGGTCGAAACGTTGGAAGGTTTCTAAAAAGATTAAAGTTGAGAAAAAGGATCAAATATTGTTTTTAAATAAATTATCATATTCATTATCATTAATAATTAATAATTATATTTATCATCAAGAATTATCTGAAACTATTATAATCAGAGTTAAATACCATCTACTCTGTTTTAATTACTGTATATATTTATTTATAATCAATATAAAATGTCTAAGTCAAAGTTTTTTGTTACAAGGGCAATGATGACCATCCGTAGTTTATATAACAACATTTTAAAATTTCTTAAAATTTTATTCTCAATTAAAATTCAGAAACATTAATAGTACAATTAAAATACAATATATAATTAAATATACCTAGAAAAATAAATTATAATATTGTTATGTATCACCATGTAATAATTTTATTTCAGAAATTTTTTTTTACTTACTTTAAATATCATTCAATTTATTTATAATATATTCAATAATATAATATTTGTTAAAACTTATTTATTTTATTTTTTTCAGGAGGGAATTATTACTTTTTTTCCAAGATATTTCTCCTAACGAGCGTCTGTGTCAGACAGAGTACTATGCCCGTTTGTGGAATTGGTGAGTCAAGGTAAACTGGTAAATATGTTTCGTGTCCAGCTATAAAGGTGTCGAATTAACAGTTCGTAATTTATTTTTGTCTTTCGACAGAGAAATAGGAATGTTGCTAATTGTTATTAATAATATATAATTATAGCAAAACAAAATAAATACCAATATAATAATTATATGATATAAACACAACAATATCGATTTGAATTTTTAATAAAAGAGGTTTTTCAATAGAAAATTATTATTCTGAAATTTCAATCAAAAGACATAATGTGACGGGTAGCCATTTCTGTCTATGTTCCTTGAATTATATATCGTATATGCGCTTCACTAATATTTATTTTTTATTTAGTGTGTAAAGATTTAATAATTGTAATTAAAAGTGAAATACATATGTTTAAAAGATCAGTGATTATTTAATTCTACTGAAAATTCAATAATTCCTGTGATATGGATTATTTCATGTTGTTCGAGCACTTGAAATAAAAAAATAAAAAAAATAGTTAAGTTATTTGATATTAATTAATATTCACTAATTCAGAGACTAATCTATAATAAGTTGCCAAGAGATTGTGTCCACATGTAGTATGATGCACAATTACAGGTTGTCTGTTTTCAGCTATCACACTGAAGGAACTGATAGTCTAATGCGATAGTTGACAGTGCATGTAATGTCAGATATGCTATTGTCACGTTAACAGTCACATGCATTCACTATGCCTAATTCACCTTATCCAACTGTCAACAGTAGTGGCAATTTGGTGGCAATTGCAGTTGTCATTTTTCCAACAATCTGCTAAGAGGTTTAGGTTAGGTTTACTGCCGTGTGGACAGGACACTTCTACATTAGAGGTATTCATGATCTTTAACATGTTAAAGTGTGTTAAATGGAAAAACTTATGTTAAATGGAGAAATATTTCCTTCTTTTGCCATGTTAAAACGATATAACATGGCTGAGAGTCTGTTACTAGGTCCGTTAAATGGAGAATGACGTCACGAAACAGATCAGCTGAGCTTGTCACTGTTTTATTATTTGTCGTGTTAGGTCACTTACTCGTAGTTTGTGTTTTTTTTCTTTTGTCTTGTGTTTTGGATTTTCTAAAAAATACAATCAGTAGCCAAACTTTCACACTTCTACTTTTCACTTATGTTAGGCATGTTGTAATAAATTACTGTAATCAAAACTTAGAAGTAAACAATAACATAAAGTTTTGGCAGGAAAGGTTACTAAATAAGTTGCTCAGAAAATCCGTTAGGAGCTCTTATGCATTTAACACGACTTTAAATAGAGCTGCTCAACATTAAAACATTTAACATGGTAAAAGATTTTATATTTAACACATTATCATGCATACCCCTATGTCTCCCTTGCGTGAGATTACTATAAAAAACTTTCATGTTTTTAAAGCATAAAAGCATTACGTTCATGTTTCGTGTAAAGCATTATGACTTGATTATAGAGTTTATACTGAACATTTAGTTATTTTGTGGGAGTGGGTGGCTCAATGGTAAGGCACGGTACTACTAGTTCAATGAAACCGGGTTCGAGTACTGTTGTAGCAGATAATTATTTTTATTTTCACTGTAGCTGTGAGTAAGCCATATGGATTGGGGAGCCCTCCTGGGTCCACCCAGATTCATGAAATTGGTGCTCTTGATTGGATGGAAATCTGGCGATCGAGCATGATTGAGACCAAATCACCTCCTTGCACGACCGTTGGTCTAGGATTTAATTTACTATACCCGTTTTAAGTATTCAATTTAATTATTAATCTGCTAGTAAATAGAGCATATATA